>NC_085993.1:49189679-49489679 GCF_030014385.1 Trichomycterus rosablanca
GTCCATTGAAGAACAGCATGAAAAGGGGCTAACAAAGCATGCAGAGAAACAGATGGACTACAGTCAGTAATTGTAGAACTACAAAGTGCTTCTATATGGTAAGTGGAGCTGATAAAATGGACAGTGAGTGTAGAAACAAGGAGGTGGTTTTAATGTTATGGTTGATCGGTGTATATTTATATATTCCTCTGCATCTCAGTTGTTATTTATAGCGACTTTATTATAGCCGGTGTGTCAGATCGTCCCAATCAACCTGTAAAAGGGATTATATTACACAGGGCCTCTGTGGAGAGATAAATTTCCTCATCTTCTGCAGCAGCTCTTTGTTTTCCTGACAGTTCGGCACTCCAGCTAAGTCCACGTTATGACACTAAGCTAGCGATTAGCGTTGATGTCGATGCAAGCAGAGGCACAGTTTTCAAAAAGCTCATTAACGCCTTTATAAAATACGCCCGGAATGTGACGTCGCATTAGCTGCCGGTTCGCCGCTAAACTGTCAGACACCTTATTTAATCTCCGCCTCTGTAAATGAGATCCTAGCGTGAGCGCTTTGGTGCCTGTCACTTTGTCGAGGAGGCTAGCTCCGAAGGTCGTATCACCGGCAGCAGTTTGTGAGACGTCGAATAGTCGTGACTGTTCATTAAACTGTCTGTTTACTGGCTGGAGTGACTGAGATTAACAGCTAACAAAGAGTTTTGCTAATGGAAACAAAGCAGTACTATAGTGAGTGTGGATAGAAATAAAGGATTAGGATGATTTAGGGTGTGTTTATGTTTGTAGTTTGGTTCCCTTGCTTCAGACCAACCAAGAAATTAATACAGTGATGTATTTAGTCCTGGTTTGCTTAGCATTAACACAAATAAATAAAACAAAATTAAAGTGATGCACATATAACATGGGTTGGTCCTCTGCTCGTTGTCCTCTCACAGCACGTTTAGTGTCACATCTTGTGACATCACATCCAGCGTTTGGTTCATATTGTGCGCATCAACGGTGCTCTAAAGTTCTAAAGCAAGCGCCCACACTTATTGTAACCAACCGCACTAACAGAGCACCACTTACCATATAGAAGCACTTTGTAGTTCTACAATTACTGACTGTAGTCCATCTGTTTCTCTGCATGCTTTGTTAGCCCCCTTTTACCCTGTTCTTCAATGGTCAGGACCCCCACAGGACCAACACAGAGCAGGTATTATTTAGGTGGTGGATCATTCTCAGCACTGCAGTGACACTGACATGGTGGTGGTGTGTTAGTGTGTGTTGTGCTGGTATGAGTGGATCAGACACAGCAGCGCTGCTGGAGTTTTTAAATACCGTGTCCACTCACTGTCCACTCTATTAGACACTCCTACCTAGTTGGTCCACCTTGTAGATGTAAAGTCAGAGACGAACGCTCATCTATTGCTGCTGTTTGAGTCGGTCATCTTCTAGACCTTCATCAGTGGTCACAGGACGCTGCCCACGGGGTGCTGTTGGCTGGATATTTTTGGTTGGTGGACTATTTTCAGTCCAGCAGTGACAGTGAGATGTTTAAAAACTCCATTATTGGACCTGAGAGAGTCCTGACTATTGAAGAACAGCATGAAAGAGGGTATCAAAGCTTGCAGAGAAAGAGATGGACTACAGTCAGTAATTGTAGAACTACAAAGTGCTTCTATATGGTAAGTGGAGCTGATAAAATGGACAATGTGTGTAGAAACAAGCAGGAGGTTTTAATGTTATAGCTGATCGGTGTATACATGTGTATATAAATTATGCTTAATAAAGTATAATAAGAATAATAAGTATAATAAGTATATAATGTATATTATGTATATAATTTATATTAAGTATATAATGTATTGTAAATGTAACTATAATATTATGTCTTGTTATATATGAGAAAGCTTAGAAGCAAATAACAGCCAGGCCAGCGTGTATTTTAAAACTATGATTATTTGAGCAGTTTTGTTATTGTAAAAGAAGGAATCAAGACAGGTACAAGGTCATCCTGGAAGAAACCTTGCTTACTTCTGCTCTGACAGTCTTCCTAAAGTTTGCCACACAGCCAGCTCAATCAATGTGTGGATGAAGTTCCACCAGATTCCATCACGTTAAGATCAAAGCTGGAATCTGATGGTGAGGTTCAAGATAAACGAGATTGATGTTGTACTGGACCGGCTGTAGTAATCAAACCCGACTACGTTTAATTAGGCACATTGGCTTGTCACTTAAATTTAGTGAACAGGTTAATTAAAGTAACAGGGGGGCAGTTAAATTTTCACATGGGTTTATTTCTTGATAACTTAGTTTCTTATATAAATCACACGAACGTTTTTTTAAATGTGTCATGTTCTTAATTAAGTTCGCTAAGTGCAATATCATGTTTTGTTTAACGACCTTAAATCCGGCGCTGTGGCAAATATGCAATAACACGGGGGATTAAAAAGGGGGCAATTAATTTTTTACACTGCTATATATCCTGGCCTGTCTGTGTGTGCAGTCGCGTTTTCGGGGTGTGTTAAGCATTAACAGTGTAGCGTGGAAAGTAATTGAATACAATCCGAGCAGTTTCATTTGTGCATTTCATTCAGCAGATTGCAAACTAGCAATTATCACCGGCAATAACAGACCACAGTTATTTTCCTCACCTCTCTGGGGTGGAATATAATGAAGCAAATGACCACTGGGTTGCGTCATCAGCGCGAAGTGGTTCACGCACGACGAAGAGAAATGATTCATCGATTTCCCGCTAAAGCATCTCTCGGCCCTCAGCATTTCTAGTCGTACATTTGCAAAACTAGCAGCGCAAACACCGAGAACTCATTGACGTGTTTTGGCCTCAGATAAAGAGGCCGGTCAATAAATACATTAAAACCCCAATTAGGTACGACAAGGGCTGACACATTTCTGCATTGCACAAGAACTGTGAAACCAGGCTGCTTACACTGAAATCTGCAAATATATTTAGTCTTAATTGGTGGTGGTTGAATGCATCGTTTAGGTGTTTGTCCTAAACACTGGCCGCACATTTCTCTTAGTTAAATACAGAAATGAACCTGACCAATAAATGATGTGTTCAGTAATGAATTATATACATGTTTTCTGCTTTTTAAAACCTCTGGTTTAGGACTCTAGCAGACAAGGATGTGTTTCACGCCTCGTAATCTCCTTTGTTTGAGAGCAGACAGTAATAGGGCAGTAGTAGCTCAGCGGTTGAGGTACTTGCCTAGTCATTCGAAGAATGCAGGTTGAAGCCCCATCACAGCCAAGTTGCCACTGTTGGGCCCCTAAGCAAGGCTCTCAACCCTCACTCAATTGCTTAGATTGCATTCAGTGATAATTGTAAGCCGCTTTGGATAATGAGGTTGTTTTTGACGCCTATACACTAAAAATAGCACAGATGTAATATAAAAACTTTACCTCTTTAATGTTTTCTTATGCTTCTTAATCATGGAGATGCTTGATCTTAAAATACCATATTCTGTTGTGTTTATGTGCTTATGCAGTTTTCAAATATTTATTCATGCTTTTCAGTCAAATTGATACGCTGATGGTAATGAACATGTTAATGAATCTTCTCATGGTCAAGTGTGTTCTTGAGGCAAAAAGGCTAAATGTGCATCTGATAGATTAGATGAATGAATGGATGGATGGATGGAAGGTTGGTTAGTTGGATGGATGATGGGTGGATGGATGGTTGAATGGATGGATGGATGGATGATAGGTTGGATGGATGGATGGATGGTTGAATGATAGGTTGGATGGATGGATGGATGGATGGATGGATGGTTGGTTGGATGGATGGATGATAGGTTGGATGGTTGGTTGGATGGATGGACGGATGGTTGGTTGGATGAATGAATGGATGGATGATAAGTTGGATGGTTGGATGGATGGTTGGTTGGTTGGTTGGTTGGATGGATGGATGGATGGATGGTTGGTTGGTTGGTTGGATGGTTGGTTGGTTGGTTGGATGAATGGATGGATGGATGAATGAAAGGTTGGACGGATGGATGGATGGATAGATAGTTGCTTGGATTGATGGATGGTTGGTTGGATGGATAGATGGTCTGTTACCGCAGCAGAAATGTAGATCTCTACATATCACTCACATGCCATATTACACAACTGTAGGGTGAAAGTAAAAATAACGGAAAATGAACAATACATAAAAAGCACTGAAAGGAAGGAATATAAGTGCTCTTCGATATACAAATATGAAATTAAAACAGTAATATAATGTATGGTGTTACATAGTTTGTGAGAGCTAGGCTGTATGGAGTTTTATCTCCAGTCAGGGTCTCCTATTACAGAAAGGTCCTACCTGAGATGCCAGACTAAACCTACAACCTATTCTGGGCAGCAGAAACACTGGTCGATGCTCACAAAGGTGACAACTGCAGTGACATCAATTAAAGATTTGGAAGAAGGCACTAGTAAACCTGTACTGTACACCACCAGGAAAACCAAACAGATAGAAACGATGGAATAACTGTCAGTATAGTGCCAGATGATGAGACCCTGAGGTCCTTGTTACGGAGGAAGAGCTGAGGATTACAGGAGTACAGTCTGCCTGCATGATGTGGCTAGGTCAAAGTCTTCTGGATGACAAGCTACGAGAGCAAACTCACACTCTCACATTCAGAGCTTGTAAAGTAAGAATAATTTCAGGTCAGGATTTGTGAAGATGGGAATTGATTGTCTACACAAATAAAATAGACAGAATTAGGATGCTTTAATCTAGTAGCTCAGCAGATGAGATACACTTACTACTTCAAACAGCCACACAGCTTTATCTGAATCGAGATTATACACTATACTGCCAAAAGTATTCACTCACCCATCCAAATAATTGAATTTAGGTGTTCCAATCACTTCCATGGCCACAGGTGTATAAAACCAAGCACCTAGACATGCAGACTGCTTCTACACACATTAGTGTCGCTCTCAGGAGCTCAGTGAATTCCAGCGTGGCACCGTGATGCCACCTGTGCAACAAGTCCAGTCGTGAAATTTCCTCACTACTAAATGATCGACTGTCAGTGGTAGTATAACAAAGTGGAAGCGATTGGGAACGACAGCAACTTGGCCATGAAGTGGTAGCCACGTAAAATGACAGAGCGGGGTCAGCGGATGCTGAGGCACATAGTGCGCAGAGGTCGCCAACTTTCTACAGAGTCAATCACTACAGACCTCCAAACTTCATGTGGCCTTCAGATTAGCTCAAGAACAGTGTGTAGAGCGTCATGGAATGGGTTTCTATGTCTATCTATCCATCCATCCATCCATCCATCCATTCGAACCCTTATTTCATTTAAGGCATTTTTGGCATTTAGCAGACACTTATAATGACAAGTATACTGTCTAAGCAATTGAGGGTTAAGGGCCTTGCTCAAGGGACCAACAGAGACAATCTGGAAGTGGTGGGGCTTGAACCAACAACCTTTCGATTACTAGTCCAGTACCTTAAGCACCAGGTTACATCTGCCCCTATTTCAGCTGTGGTGGGTTAGCGTAACAGCCTGCTGCACCACTGGAGCGCTTTATTTATGCAAAGTTACATTTTCTACCATTAATTGTTTATTCATTTTTGCATTCATTATCTTAGTCAAGGTTGCAGTGCCTGTGCAGAACAGCAGTACTCCCTATACACTGTGTTAGTTCATTGCAGGGTAATACACACTGACTTGTTTACTCACTCAGAGAGCAATGTAGAGCAGCTAATTCTCCCACTGGCATGTTTTTAAGCGGTGGTTCCAAGAGTTTGGACTCTGAAGTCCTCTCACACTTGGATCTCCTGTGCTCTCTGTGTTCTCGTTAAGGGCCCTGACGTGCAGCGGGCCCCTGGCAGCACTTTATCCGTCTGCATGCCGCGTGCAGCGTCGGAGCCGCAGGGGGTGGATGGGCTGTATCTGCTAAATATTTTGTGGCTGGCAGGAGCGTGTTGGCCTACATTTATTTTCTCTAAAGGATGCCAATTACTGCAAGAAACATGAGAGATGTGTTCTAAAAACACGGGCACGGATGCCCTGCGCCAAGCTCAAAAAAAGTGGAAAAATAACCTCGGTCTGCTTTTATCTCCCCGGCCTTATTAATTATGCATGGCTCAGTGGTCTACAGCCAGGAGCTCAGCCTGGAAACACACACACACACACACACATTTGATCCACTCTCAGTTGAGGTCTGTAATAGCTACATAATAAGCGCTCACTAAATGAGCATTATGTTCCAACTACACAACATGATGATGAGTGCAACGCTGCGCCCCCCCCCCCCACCCCCCCCACCCCCCACCCCCGCTGATACCACATTCACTTTATTTTTTTACCCGGCCGTTTCCCCTGTGTCCTTTTGTGCATCCACACAGCCCTTATGGCAGGAGTACACCCTGATTCCCCTAGCAGTCCATCACAGGTTGCCAAACACTCACCCGTTAACATCTGGGGACATTTTAGAGTAGCCAAATCATATACCCAGAAGAAATTCTATCAGAATTATGAGTTTGCAAGATTTAAATATATCCTGTATAAAGGGTCCGTCCACTACAGGGGATCACACATTCACTCCCACTTAAGAACAACTGGAGTAGGCACTTCATTCATTCATTCATTCATTCATTCATTCATTCATTGTCTGCTTTATCCTATTCAGGGTCACGTGGACCCTGGACAGGTCGTCAGTCCGTCACAGGGCAAACACACACTCACATTCACACACACTCATACCTGGGGGACTGTTGGTATTTTTAGTCTTTTAGGACACAGGGAGAACATGCAAACTCCACACAGAAAGGACCCAGAGCGCTCCACCGGGGAATCAAACCCAGGGCCTTCTTATTGTAAGGCGACAGTTCTACCCACCGAGCCGCCGTGCCACCCAGTAGCCAGTTCACTTCATTGCAGATTTTTCATAGGTGGGACCAAACCAGATCCAAAATCTATAAAAGCAGTGAACATACTGGGCAGTGTTTTTTATTTTGGTTTCATTTTTTGTTTGTTTTTTTTGTTTGGCTTTTTTTTGTTTGGTTATTTGTTTGTTTTTTATGTTTTTTGGTTATTTGTTTTTGGTTTGGTTATTTTGTTTGGTTTTTGTTTGGTTTTTGTTTGGTTTTTGATTATTTTTTAGTCTTTTGGTTAGGTTATTTGTTTTTGGTTTGGTTATTTTGTTTGATTATTTGTTTGTTTTTTGGTTTGTTTTTAGTTTTTAGTTTTGGTTGTTTTACCTTTTTATTTGTTTTTGTTGGTTTGTTTGGTTGTTTGTTTGGTTGTTGTTTGGTTTGGTTATTTGTTTAGTTTTTTTGTTTGTTTTTTGGTTTCATTTTTTTGTTTTTTGTTTTTTGTGTTTTTTTTTCTTTTTGAATGTTTTTTTGTTAGTTTTTTGTTTTGATTTTGTTTTTTTGTTTGGTTACTTGTTTATTTTGTTTGGTTACTTGTTTTTTTGTTTGTTTTTTGGTTTGATTATTTGTTTTTTGCTTGATTATTGTTTTTTCAGGTTGTTTTTTTTTTTTTTTTTTTTATGTTTTTTTGTTAGTTTTTTGTTTTGATTTTGTTTTTTTGTTTGGTTACTTGTTTATTTTGTTTGGTTACTTGTTTTTTTGTTTGTTTTTTGATTTGATTATTGTTTTTTTTTTTTTTTTTTTTGCTCGGTGTTTTTGTACATGAGGAAACATCAATGGCAAAGCAAAATATTTTATTTAGCTGCAATTTCTTTCTATTTTTCTATTTTTTCTGACTTGAATGCTTCATTTTTACCTTTTTAAGTTTCTCTTCTTGATTTTTGCCGACTTCGCGCATTCAACTTTCTTCTCTCTCCCTCTCTCTCCCTTTCTTTCTCGCTCTTTCTCTCTCTCTCTCATGCTCTCTGTTTCCGTCTCTCTTTGGCTCTGATTGAAGAGGCATGTGCTCCACGCCCCTCTCATGAGCTTCACTCATTGGCTGGAGGAGAAACATCCGAGGCCGAGCCTCTACCAGGTGGTGTGTTTTTGGAAAGCTTGTGGTCTGACCCCTCTCTCTCTCCGGGCCAGTTGTGGCACCTGCTTTTCCTTTTTTCATGCAGAACTCCCTCCTCCATCTCTTCTTCTCCCTCTCGTGTCTTTCATTAGTTCACTCGATCTTTTTAAATTTTTTCCTTCCTGCTTTCTCACCCTGATTTTCCAGCATTCACAGTCATACTGTGTTTTCTTCTTTCATCTCGCTTCTCTTCATGTTCTTTGTTCTTTCTGCTTCATCCTTGTCTTTATCTTCTTCTTTGCTTCCTCTTTCACTTGACTGGCTGATAGTACAGCTGAGGTTTGAACCTGGATCTCAGTAACAGTGGGCTAGTGTAATAGACAACGTTGCCACCCAAGCACAAATTATAATTACTGTATAGTTTACTACTGCTTTAACCTGGTCAGGGTAGCTGCGGGTCTGATTGTACCAGTAAACACTGGGCACACTGGGCACCAATTCATTGCAGGGCTTTGACCAAATTCTTTTTGAGACATGACCAGTCATGTCTGCATAGACGCCCATCCGGCTGATAACAGTGCTGAGAATCAAACACGGATCACAGAGGTGGTGGGTCAGCATAATAGACAACCAGAGCACCCTTTATAATAATAATAATAATAATAATGATAATAATAATGATAATGATAATGATGATGATAATCAGAATCAGAATCAGGTTTTATTGGCCAAGTCTGCTCACACATAGAAGGAATTTGTTTTTGGTTACACAGATGCTTGCAGTGCATGAAAAATACAATAAAGACAATCTTTCTCACACAGCTCACTCTCTAACACACATTCATACCTGTAAACGTTGAAAACATTGTAAACATTGTCATGTGCAATTCACATTGTGGGTTTAAAAAGGTGCAGAGTTTTGTGCAATATAAAACTTTTAGAAAAATAGAAAAATATATAAATAAGAAATGGAAGTGAATGTGAAAATCCTGTGTGTGCAATTAAATAAGATTGTTCTGACTGCTCCAGAGGACAACCTGATCGACCACCTGTCTATAAGCGGGTGTAATTAATAATAATAATATTAATAATAATAATAATAATAATAATAATAATAATAATAATTCTTAAATTAAATAATAATAATAAAATAATTAATGATGATAATAATAATAATAATAATAATAATAAAATAATAATAATAATAATGGTAATTCTTAAATTAAATAATAATAATTAAAAAAATAATAATAATAATAATGATAGTGATGATAATAATAATATTAATAATAATAATAATAATTCTTAAAATAAATAATAATAATAATATTAATAATAATAAAATAAATAAATAATATTAATAATTAATGATAATAATAATAATTATTATTATTATTAATAACAATAATAATAATAATGGTAATTCTTAAATTAAATAATAAAAATAATAATAATGATACTGATGATAATAATATTTAATAATAATAATAATAATATGATGATGATTGATGATGATGATGATGATAATGAAGATGATAATAATAATAATAAGTATGATGTTCATACACAAAAATATGTGTGTTCAGGCAGACTGAGAGACTAAACTTGGGATATTGTGAAGATTTCTGGTTCAGCGGAGCGACCTGTGCCCTAATTAACCAGACAGCACAACTAGTGTTGATACAAGTACGCAAAGCTGCTACTAACTATATAGGACACAGGGACACAACAATCTGTAAGATATACAGTATACACACACAGCTCTAATTTACTGAGGATTAAACTCAGGTTTTTAACACCTCTACTGCTGCTTTATTAATTATTTTGACACACATCTTCCCACCTCAGATGGCAGTTCAGCCCGCTCGCATGTCGAAAACTTTCCCCACCCCAAAGACAGGACGTTTGATTCATCCTGCGGCTCTGATCAGGATGGAGCTGTTCCAGCTGATGCATGAATTAATAAACACTGAAGTTTCACTGATTATTCATCCACCCGAAACTTTTTACAGATTGAGGGGAATTAAATGGATCATCCGGCTCCCTCTGGCAGCGGCTTCAGAGGCTTCATTTCAGTTTTAATTACACACATTCGTGTGTGCATGTGTGAGAGCCAGTGTTTGATGTGCGTGTGTGTGTGTGTGTGTGTGTGTGTGTGCATACATCAGATAAAATTTGTAGGATCAATTGATTGCTATAATGTATTTTCTTACTCCTGCTGGAATAGACAATGAACACATAATCAATAGGGGCTGAGAAACACCATCTGTCCGGACGGCTGCGTTGGAAAGCACCTCCAAATTCAATTAGTTTTAGTGACACGTTATTGCCATTATCTAAACGATTCAGCGTGCATAGACATCAGCCTGGAGAGAAACTAGTGTGTGTGTGTGTGTGTGTGGTGGGAGGGTGAAGCTCTTGGCATCACGTAGCTTGTGTATGCGGGCGAGATGGCGAGTGGGTGTTCATGTTTACATGAGACTGGAGATTAGTCGAGTCAGAACCCGGAGCGAAACCACTTTTATTTAGACTCGTGACAAGAACTAGAGATCTGGAGCAGTAATTGGATGGAGATGTGGAATCAGTGGATGTGCACTACACACTTTTTAAACTCTATTTATTAAGAATTTTAAAAACAAGTAACATCACTTCTCCACATGTTATGTGTATTCTGATGCATTTTCCAGCGTCGTACCAACTGTTTAATGCCATCAGCAACAAATGTTTTTGGTTGAGCTCGTAGCCACTGATGCAGCGCTGCTTTCACATCATCATCACATGAAAATCTTCTTCCCCTTAAAGCTTCTTTGAGCGTCCAAAAAGGTAGAAATCAGATGGAGCTAAATCCAGACTATAAGCGTCCCTCAGACACGACCGATTACTACTACTCCTACTACACCCACACCGCTCATAACCAAAACATACAAGTGTGGAAACTTTTTGAAGATCCCTCATACATATTTCTCATATTCATGTCTGAAAAAACACCAGCATTTGGATGAATGCTAACAGCTGTCAGCTAACAGAAGGGCAGGTTAGACCAGTGCAGATGCATTTGTGTACGATAATCTGATAGCTGACAGGATTTCTGGACATTACCGGCCGAACATTACCTGCCGATCTTCCCTACAGCCTTGGTCCCCAACCACCGGGTCATTTATTATCGGGCCGCACAGAAAGAATAAATAATTAGATTGCTACAAAAGCAAAGTTATGTAGTAGACTGGACATAAGGAACACACTCCGGGTGTTATTGTCTCCTGTCACCACTAGGTGGGAGCATCTCGTTGCAATGAAAAAGCTCAGATAATTAGTCTTCCGCTGCTGAGAACCTCGATTGCCTTCGAGGAGGGTCAGGGCCATTATTATTTTTGTAGTTGTGCATAAGGCTTGAAACGTAGAGTTTGAAGCGTTTCTCCTTTTTGGTTGCTGACGTCTGGCAGGATGTTTGAATAATGTGACTAACGTAAGCCTGGGCAGGTGCACTCATTTACATACTTACTTACTTACAGTACAGTGACAGTGACAGTATATTGTCTAAGCAATTGAAGGTTAAGGGCCTTGCTCAAGGGCCCAAAAGTGGCAACCTGGCAGTGGTGGGGCTTGAACCAGCGACCTTTTGATTACTAGTCCAGTACCTTAACCACTAGGCTACACTGCCTGTACTCGAGTGAAAAACGCCGTAGCTACTCTGTCGATATGAGCGCCGGAAGTGAAACGGCTGGCTGACACGATCAGGGCAGAAAGACGTATTTGAGTCATTTCTATAATCTCATTCTGTGAATGATGGAGATGCAGCAGATATTTTTATTCCCTGTAGATGTAAGACAAGATCAGGATTTTCTTCTCTTGATAAGATGAGCGTTCGGTGCCGTCGCTGTTCCCTCTGTCAGAGCTCATTTGTGATATCTTCCTTGATCCGAGATTGAATTCAGATGTTTTGTAGCAACTGTTATTTGTTATTCAGCTTACATAATACAGTGTCGTAGCTGGAGAATATTATAAATTAGTTTATTCTGTATTCATTCTTGTTTTTTAGTAAAGTTATCTGTATAGATGTTTTGTATTTGTCATGAATGTAACATGCGATGAAAAAAAGTGAACCCAATTGCAGGAGGCGTAACCAAGACTGAACAATGCTGTGGCTGAAAAGTCACAAAAACAAAAGAACAGAAATATAATAACTCAGTGAATGAAGAAAGTAATAAAAGCGGAGTAAAGCACAAAATAAAATTGATATTTAAGCTTCAGTCTGAAGCGGCATTCAAGAATTGAAATAAAAAACAGGAGGCTGCATTAATGGACCTGAAACACTGCACTTTATTGTCCAGGAAACACTAAAAACACAGGTTCAAACTCAAGATGAAACAAAAGAGGTGTAGGGTGCAATGACACAGCTACTCAATCCACCGGTGGGCTAAAATACAATGCTCACTTAAGACACAAGAGAGCAGAACCAAAAGCAGCTAAAAACTGAGATGCCACCATGTCATCCATAGGAAAACTCAAAACCAAAGGATGTTAGAAACCAGAGCTAAAAATGCTAGCAAGAGATTCACCAAAAATTGTCATAGAGTCAGGAGTCCCTGATACGCTTTAACATTGTCTCCTTCAAGTGTTTGATTAGGCACAGAGAGCGCTTTTAATTAGAACTGCACAATCCATCAATCTGCACCTCCAACCCCCCTTGCTGGCTAGCCTGGGTATGGCAGGAGGGCACCTTAGACCAGCGCTGATGCCTTTGTGAACGATAATCTGATACCTTACAGAATTTCTGGACATTACCAGCCAGACATTACCTGTCCATCTTCCCTACAGCACTGGTCCCCAACCACCGGGCCATTTATTATCGGGCCGCACAGAGAGAATACATAATTAGAGATCGCTACAAAAGCAATGGAAACACAGCTTCCATTTCCAACATCATATCTTTGTAAAGCAGGATTTTCTGCAGTGAAGGCAACCCAAACAAAGTTACGGAGAAGACTGGACGTAAGGAACACACTCCGGGTGATATTGTCTCCTGTCACCACTAGGTGGGAGCATCTTGCTGCAGTGAAAAAAGCTCAGCTAATTAGTCTTCCGATGCTGAGAACCCCGATTGCCTTCGAGGTGGGTATGTTTTGCTTGTTCACGCCCCCTCCGACGCACGCACAGTCCCCTTTCGAACCCTTCTTTTTTGCCCGTGCTTTGGTGGATTCGCACATGAGGCTCATCCACTTCTGCACAGGTGCCTCAGGCTGCTAACCAGGGCCATTGCCAGCGTTAGAAGGCCCCACCTACTTAGTCCAGTCTTTTCCCACCCAGCAGACTCGTGGCAGATTTTGTCTGCTGCAGGCACTGTGAATTGCCCACTAGATGGCGCCCATCCGTCAGGTAGCAGAGCCGAGATTCAAACTAGGGTGTTCAGAATCTTGGTGCTGGTGAGCTGGTGGAATATCCTCCCGCCCCCGCCGGTTCGTGAAATGATATCTTATATGAAACCGGTCCGTAGTGCAAAAACGGTTTGAGCACCTGACACCTTTGGTTTCAGCAGCACAGAGTCTGTCTGAAAATCGGCAGAGATGCAGACGCCCCCTGCTGGTGGCTGAAGCGAGCTGCACACTTTCAGTAAAAGAGTTGACTTGTGTGAGTTGTGCGAGTGCACGGTGAGTATTGTGATATGTAAGAAAATCCCCAAGTGCAGAGAAAGATGAGAAATGTATTGAATGTTTGTGTAACGTACGTTTGTGGCTCCTCTGTGTCCGGCGTGCTGACCCCTGCTGTGTCCACTGTAATGGCTTTGTGCAGAAGTGCTGATCCTTCTAGTAATTCTCTGTCACCCTGACCAGTGCAGCTCTGCCTCGTTAAAAAACACACACATGCCTGGACAGTGGACACACACACACACACTCACGCACACCCCTGTGCTGCAATAAAGTCTGAGAAATTGCCTTCTGTCCGCTTAATAGAAAACAGATAACATCTGCAGGACTTCTGTTTCCTCCTTAAGCATCGGAGACGTTGTACTTCCAGTCTGTAATGTAACAACGGAGCTACCGCTAGCTAGCTGTTCCACAAACGTTGTGTTGTGTTGTTTTGTTTCGCAGCATAGGGGTTCTTTTATACATACATATGTGAGGCTCATACATCATTCCCTGAATGCTATTTTCAGGTTGTGAGGCAAATATAATAGGCTGTCATTGTTTATAAATGGTATAGAAGATGATCGACTGTGATGCTAGCCTGTGTGCATTTAGATTGCAGAAATATAAGAAATTATTAATACAGGTTTGATTTTTTTTCTCTAAAGGAATATTTAATAGTTCCTCAAACAAATATCCATCTGTTAGGTGTATTCTGTAGCTAATGGGTTGTTTCATCAAACAGTTTTCATACGAGAGCAGCATATATACACTGATCAGCCATAACATTAAAACCACCTCCATGTTTCTACACTCACTGTCCATTTTATCAGCTCCACTTACCATATAGAAGCACTTTGTAGTTCTACAATTACTGACTGTAGTCCATCTGTTTCTCTGCATGCTTTCTTAGCCCCCTTTCATGCTGTTCTTTAATGGTCAGGACTCTCCGAGGACCACCACAGAGCAGGTATTATTTAGGTGGTGGATCATTCTCAGCACTGCAGTGACACTGACATGGTGGTGGTGTGTTAGTGTGTGTTGTTCTGGTATGAGTGGATCAGACACAGCAGCGCTGCTGGAGTTTTTAAATACTGTGTCCACTCACTGTCCACTCTATTAGACACTCCTACCTAGTTGGTCCACCTTGTAAATGTAAAGTCCGAGACGATCGCTCATCTATTGATGCTGTTTGAGTCGGTCATCTTCTAGACCTTCATCAGTGGTCACAGGACGCTGCCCACGGGGCGCTGTTGGCTGGATATTTTTGGTTGGTGGACTATTCTTAGTCCAGCAGTGACAGTGAGGTGTTTAAAAACTCCAGCAGCACTGCTGTGTCTGATCCACTCATACCAGCACAACAAACACTAACACACCACCACCATGTCAGTGTCACTGCAGTGCTGAGAATGATCCACCACCTAAATAATACCTGCTCTGTGGTGGTCCTGTGGGGGTCCTGACCATTGAAGAACAGCATGAAAGGGGGCTAACAAAGCATGCAACTTAATCTTGGTTAGAGCTGCAGTACAACTTTAACTACTTTAATTTTAAGCCACCAGTCTACCTGCTGCATGTTTTTGAGGGTTGGGAGGCTTTGTCTACAGTTACGGCATTTAACAGATGCTTTTATCCAAAGCGACTTACAGAACTGTGACAGTATAATGTCTAAGCAATTGAGGGTTAAGGGCCTTGCTCAAGGGCCCAACAGTGACAACCTGGCAGTGGTGGGGCTTGAACCAGTGACCTTTTGATTGCTAGTCCAGTACCTTAATCACTAGGCTACAACTGCCCTTTTTTTGTCTCCACAACTGAAATACTAAAACAAAGAAAGCAAATCAAACTCTGACTGTCCAGGCCCCCCTGAAAGGACTTCGGTGTCAGCCAGGTAGGAGCGGAGTCCGAGTTATAACCCCTGAAGTCCAAGTTATAACACCGTGAGGAATTGGCACTGCGATGCGCTGTGACTGCGATGCTAATCACGGCACAGTCCAAAAAACAAGCCACAGCTCTGTTGTAGCTCAGACACACAGAAACACGCGTGTAACCTTTTACATGTGCAGTTCACCGGTGCTAAATACACACGGTCCCGTCTGACATGTGCTGTTATTTCCCATCACTCATGTGAACATGTGATGCCTGCGAGGAACACAGAGAAGTGTGAGGAGCCAAGAACAAAGACGCTGGAGAGAATTACCATACAGGCGGCACAGGCTCGGCTGCGGCTCGGCTGCGGTTCGGCTGCGGCTCATTCATAAGCAGTGCCGTGTTAGGGGTCCGCAGAGGGATCGACGGGATGTGGAGCAATTAAGGGCGCCTGGCGTTGCTGGAATACAAATGTGCTTCGCCGTTAACAAATGTAATCCCTGCTGCCAGCCGTGTGCCACCTTCATCACGGCTTCCCGAGTGTTTATACTTTTAATCTCTCTCTCATTCAGGGTGCTTTCATTTCTATTACCTAAAGAATCATTCCTGCATTTGCATAACGATAGTCACGGAACGCCGGCTTCGCTATTTGCTCCCTTTTGTCCGCGATTGGACTCGATTCCCAACTTTTATCTGAGTTTACGCCTATATGCTAATTTACACTCGCTTTGTATGCCGGATTTCGATTCATTACTTTTTTAATTTGCACAAGTCACTCGAATAAGCCCGAGGCTTCGGGAAAATCCACGTGAGATTTAGCCAAGGTGCTTCAGAGCCGCTGACTTTCTAATTAGCATAGCGCAAATATCCACGGCCCCAAACAAGCTCTTCCTAAACAGATGCTAGTTTGTGCATCTTAGTCACAGATTTCTTTTTGTAATTACAAAATATACACAGAGGAAAGTAAAGACAGAGTAACAAACACTAGTGAGCTGCCTCGGCTGCCTTGCTGCCTCACTGCCTACCTGATCAGCTGCCTCAATAGAAAGGATTCTAATAATTCATCTAACTCATATGGCAGATTATTTACATTTACATTTTCAGCATTTAGCGGACGCTTTTATCCAAAGCGACTTACAGTACTGTGACTATATTATCTAAGCAATTGAGGGTTAAGGGCCTTGCTCAAGGGCCCAACAGTGGCAACCTGGCAGTGGTGGGGCTTGAACCAGCAACTTTTCAATTACTAGTCCAGTACCCTAACCGCTAGGCTACAACTGCCCTATTATTTAGTTACTTCATTAACTACATTAATTCACACAAGTCACCCAAATTAGACTAAACCTCTTTGTAGCAACTTGGCTAAACATGAAATTATTCAAAGCCGTTGCTACCGAGATTAGCGTACCCAGCGGTCCGGGATAATCAACAGATGCTACGATGCGCGTCCCAATCAGACAAACAAATATTTCCTAATTATGAAGAATGACAGAGAAGATGGAGAGGCGGTAATAGTGGCAGATTGTACACATCGGTCCTAATTACGCAGGATTGTTACATGTAGCACCGGTGAGGCTTCAAAACACGACGCAGGACGCCCGAGTCCTCTCGACGGCTCTCGCTCCACACAAGCCAGTGGGAAACTTCTGGATCTCTCATGGGAGCGCTCATAGTCATGCTCATGCTGGCGGGATCTTAATGGAGCGGTTATGTATGAAAATGCCTCACAACACCTCACAGCACCGCCTTTCACTCAAGCATTCCAATGTCATACGACTTGGCTAGCTCTCGCATCGCTAAGTATTCTGCTGTGGGAGCTTTCAGATATGAAAATACTGTACAAAGACTCTTCTTTTGTTTCCATGTTTACCCCACAGTGTGTGATGATTCAAAGCGTTCAGGGTTTATTTGTTTGTTTATTAGGATTTTAACGTCATGTTTTACACTTTGGTTACTTTCATGACAGGAACGGTAGTCACTCATTACACAAGATTTATCAGTTCACAAGGTTATATCGAACACAGTCATGGACAATTTAGTGTCTCCAGTTCACCTGACCTGCATGTTTTTGGACTGTGGGAGGAAACCGGAGCACCTGGAGGAAACCCACGCAGAAACGGGGAGAACTCCACACAGAAAGGACCCGGACTGCGCCACCTGGGGATCGAACCCAGGACCTTCTTGCTGTAAGGTGACATTGCTACCCACTGAACCACTGTGAAGCAAACTGTCACATTCCTGGAACCATCTGGAACAGTGACGCTATGACAGATGACTTGTGGCATGTATTAGACCTGCCGCCCACACCTTCATGATGCCACCACCGGCCTGTCGTGTTTACACCAAACAGGATGGTTCAGTGAGCTTAGGTTGCTTGTGCCATTCCCTTCTACCTCATGAAGCAACTGGAGCTGGAAATCATTCTGTACCATGATTATTCCTTACTGGTTTAGCTATACTTCTGTACTTACTAGCGATACAGTTTTTTGGGACATTTTCTCGGGCAAGGGTTATGATTATGGCCCTGCTAAATTCACAGCAAAATGTGCTTCGTTTCACAGATTTTTTAAGAAAAAGAGCCACATTTCACATTAGTAATTAAATTACACTCATACATTAAATAATAGAATAAATAGAAGCTTTATTACACATCACAGCTACCTTAAAGGTTGAATGTAAACCTAGAACATCCAGCGATAATGGGAACCACAGAATTGGTTGTTAGTTTTCCAAGTCATGTTTTTAGCTGCTTTACTTCGACATCTTGGACATTTTGTCTAACCGATTGCTAACTGAATTGCCGTAGGATTGCTAGGACGCCTCATAGTGCAAATTAACCAGTAAACTTGAGACACTTGAATGTTACACGAATGAAAAATGTTAATGAGCGGTTTTCACTTTTTGACATGTATTGATTGTGGGTATAAATCTCTGTCTGTCCATAGCAGCGAATATCAAAATGACCAATGAAAAGATTAAAAAATCACGAATATCTTTAACAAGTATTTCTATTGGCTGCTAGACCTGTCCATCAAAACCGCGTATCACCTCCTCCTTCCCCTCTGGTACTGTTTGAGAAATGTGTAATGTTTGATCTATACAGTTTATTCAGGTTATTCAATTGCATGCTTGTAAACATGATTTATATTTGTACATTTGAGTCCATTTTACATATGAAACCGACAGACTGATGACCTGATAAAGATATACTTTTATTTCTGTGCTGAATTTTATCTAAATGTCGCCATCTGTGGTTTGTTTGCACAGGAGGAAAAGTTTTTTTTCTTTTTCCCTGAAAAGTTGAGTTTTTGGAGATATGCTTTCGGCGAGGATGATAAAAGTTATTGTGATCTGCATGAACAACTGAATCTGAATCTTTCTTTCTTGCCGTTTGTTGACTTTTGCGCTTTCGGGGTGGACAAATCAAATATGTGTCCATTCTCAAAGACCCCACGTGGGCTACAGGCAGTTTAATATACATCTATATTACATGTCAAGGAATCTCCCATATGCCAGTAGTCTATTGATTTTCCCATCCCATCACGTCATTATTTTTTACTTTTCTCAATTAAATACAACTCGACCCTCCCTCTAGGCTCACTGAAGCCCTCTATGGGGCACCGACCCTTTGGTTGAGAACCTCTGAAATACACCAGTACTGACCTGATAATATTTTCTCAGCAACATCATAGTTCTTGTGGTGCAGATACAAATTTACATTTACATTTTCAGCATTTAGCAGACGCTTTTATCCAAAGCGACTTACACAATGAGCGAAACACAATGAGCAATTGAGGGTTAAGGGCCTTGCTCAGGGACCCAACAGTGGCAACTTGGTGGTGGTCGGGCTTGAACCGGCAACCTTCTGTTTACTAGTCCAGTACCTTAACCACTGAGCTATCACTGTGCAAATGTTTAAAACTAAAGTAAAGCTGATGTACCTACCAAAACCTCTCAGAGGCAGTTACCAGGGAGGAGAGCTCACGGGAAATGGTATTGGTTCTAGTGCATAACTTAGTACTGAGTCCAGGTGTTTCAGCCATACCCACTGCTAACAACAATCTTCTATTTTTGCTTCTACGGTCCTTTACTGTTCCATCATGATCGTGTCTCTGTGCACAAAGCAAAGTTCATGAAAGTGATTGGTTTAAAGGAACGAAGGTCCAGACCTTAACCCAGCTGAGCACCTTTGGGATTCTCATCTGTTATCTATCATGTGTTGGGACACACATTTCCACAGACACACTCTAAAATCTTATAAAAAATCTGTCCTGGGTGTCACGGTGGGTCACTGGGTAGCACTGTCGCCTCACAGCAAGACGGTCCTGGGTTTGATTCCCATGTGGAGCGGTCTGGGCCCTTTCTGTGCAGAGTTTGCATGTTCTCCCCGTGTCTGTGTGGGTTTCCTTCGGGAGCTGCAGTTTCCACCTACAGTCCAAAGACAAGCAAGTGAGGTGAATTGGAGATACATGACTGTGTTTGACATTAAACCTGTGAGCAGATGAACCTTGTGTAAGCAGTAATCACCTGTCCTGTCACGAATGTAACCAAAGTGTAAAACATGACGTTAAATCCTAATGAATAAATAAATAAATGCAATCTTTTATAGAATAGAAACTATAATAGGCACAAAAGTGGCCCACTGTACAGTAAACATTTTCAAGACGCTCACTGTCCTCATACTTTTGACCATGCAGTCTATATTTTAAGGTTTTGTGTTAAGTTACTTTTTCATTCTCATTATTTTCATGACAAAAAAGGCTTGTCTTTATTTATAATGACCACAAGTATTAATGTTTCTGTATGCGCTGTGTGGCGGTGTGGACAGTGTAGCATATATCAGTAATGGCAGCGTGAGCGTGACAGCCTTCTCTCTCCAGGGACGACCGCCACAGCCGGTTAGAGGCAGGCAGCTAATCAGAGAATGTGGGATGTCAGGGTGGAATATTGCAGATCTTTCTCCTCCTGCTACTCTTTTTTCTCTCGTGTGAATAATGGAGGGTGCGTATCGGATGGTCTGTGGTTAATCCTTTCCCCCTCTCTGTGATGACAGGCTGCGGGACGGCGGAGGCTCCGGAGCTGTGTAGCGTGCCCAGCCAGGCCCCGGTCGTGGTACTGCGACTCGTGGAGGCCCTGGAGAGACCGGGTGAGCTTTACTACTCACTTACTCACTCAGTCATTAACCACCGCGGGCACAGTACCACCCAGCACACCAGCACACTTATAGCTAATCCGTCATACTGCACCTCGCTAATTGACCGCACGCTCGATACATAAATATTCAATGTTCTTTAGACTTTGTGAACTTATTTAATTTGTTTGGAGGTATTGACTTTACTATCGGCGCAGATTTCAACCTACTGAAGAAACAAAGTCACAAAGTTTTAAACTTTTTTGCTATGATTTTCTCTCTCACTTTGGTCTGTTATACGATGGCTGTTCACTGTAACATTTCTGTCCTGTTTGTCTTGTGTATTTTTGATTAGGTTGGGAAAATGAGGTACTTTATAATACCCACCCGGCATCCAGCATCCTGACCGAACTTAGCCAGGCTCTGGACACAGGTGAGTTCATTTTTGTAGCATGTTGTAAAAACGAGACGTTTGATTCTTTCTACAGCTGCTTAATATGTGCAAAAATCAAGACGGTTGTCATTATATGGCTACATTTTGGAACTTAACCTTCATCTGTGAGATCAGCGGTTCTTAACCTTTTTTTCTCTTATACCCCTTTTCCGGTTCACGAATTTGATTTGAACCAGTTCTGCGTGTTTACTTCCCCTAAAAAAAAGATGTTTCAGACAGTGAACTAGCATCTAATCTGGCACCACAGAATACTTGGTTTTTCAGTGCGAACCGTGACATCATCTGTGGGCGCTTTTACAAGAGAAGCTGCAAAACCACTGTGCTGTTGTCTCGTGTGGAGCTTGACACTACACTTCCATCTTTTAAAGTTCACCTGATTGAATTTTGAGCCAGTTTGCCGCTGATATTTTCAAAGCGCCTCAAAAGAGATGAGCTGTGTGATATGACGTGGTAAAAGTGGCCCGGACAGAACGTGGCTTGTACTAAAACAATAACCGATGAACTTGAAACGATGAACCGAGCACTTATAACCGGTAATAGCAGAGAGAAATTGAGTGTTCCTATGTCGTACCTTTAGTACATTCAACCACGTAACGATTTTTTTTTTATGCTGCGCTACACGTGAAGTAAATACCGCTAAACACAGATACATGTGGAGCTTTTAGACTGGATTTGATGGTTATTTCACACAGATGGATGTTTGTGTCATGGAACTTTAGTGATGTTTTATCGCGCAAGCCTGAGCGCTGAGCAAATCAGCTATTTGCACTGAGGGTCACGGTGAACGTGAAGCGAAAAACGCTTCTCACGTCAATGAACTAAAGAAAACAACAACTGCGACAAAGACGTCTACGTCATCTTATCAGCAATAGTTGAGCGATGCTTTTTGCATAAAAACGAACATCTGTAACAACAGCACAAATCCCCACAGTTAACCTACATGCGTCGCCATCATGTTACTACTCTTTACTTTCGTTGTGTAACGCCTACCGTTGATGACGCAGGTTAGTTCCCAAAAACTGGTGGAAACGCAGGTCGGTTCTCTAAAAAACACCAAGGTTCGAAGAAACATGAACACAACCGGTTTAAGAAGCAGCTCTTTTGGTGGAAAAGCGCTAGTGTTTAAATATTTGTCTGGGATGACCAAAATATAGTTTTTGCTCATTGCTCAAGGTATATCTTGATATTTTCTGATTGTGATTGATGTAGTGGACTTACTTCTCGTAAACTGATGGTAGAAGCTTAATCACCCGAATATACTTCATCTGGATCTGCATCACCAACTAACTCGGAATCTTTCATAGTCCACATCCATTGACCTTTGCACTTTTGTGTTGGGCAACTGTGTGTCCATTCTCACAGACCCGACTGTAGGCTGTAGGTCACAAGAGATCGCCCATATGCCAATAGCTTATCGAATTTCCCTTTCAATCATGTGTAATTCTTTTTTAAATGCAACGGGACCCCCTTTTTTCGATTGGCTCCTCGGCCCCCTGGTGGAGAACCACTGTATTAGATAACAGCCGAGTTGGAAGCAATAAAAACAATTCTACACCATAGGGTCAAAAGTTTGTGGACAACTGACCATTAGCTGGTTAGATAACCATCCCACCATTGGTTACCATTGGCGTTAACATAGTTGACCCCAGTTTTTCATGTTTTATGTTTCTTAGCATGAATGTCAAGCTTTGGCGAGCTGGGGGGGTGTGAGAAATTGTGAGAGGGTATCCAGCAATAAAAGGTCTGCCAGACTGAAATTTGTCAGGATTGAATCGTACTTCTGCCAGTCCAGTAGCTCCTTCTGCATATTGTTGCACCTCCACTGGATGAAACTGATTTGTCTAGGCATTATTTCTACAAAATTCTACAGGAATGTTCTTAATACACCTGATTGCAACTTGACTGTAAAGCTTGACTGAGCCTCATAAACTGAGATTCTGGACTGTTCAGGCCACTGAAGCAAACTGTCACATTCCTGGAACCATCTGGAACAGTGACGCTATAACAGATGACTTGTGGCATGTATTAGACCTGCCGCCCACACCTTCATGATGCCACCACCGGCCTGTCGTGTTTACACCAAACAGGATGGTTCAGTGTTTTTAGGTTGCTTGTGCCATTTCCTTCTACCTCATGAAGCAACTGGAGCTGGAAATCATTCTGTACCATTTTATTCCTTACTGGTTAAGTTATACTTCTGAAAGGTTTACCTGGTTAGGTGTACCCAGCTGTTTCTGGCAGGCAAATGGTATAAATCTGTCATGTTGGCACACGTCAGATTTCCCTTTAAACTTTCATTCAAAATTTGCTGTTTATTTTTAGGCGACATGAAAAATGAAGAGCATTTTATTAACTATTAACTGATAAGTCACAGGGTCTATCCAGATATCTAGCTCTTTCTCTACACATTAGACACATTTGACGTCATCGTACACTTCCGAGAAGAGGGTGTGTAAATAATGAGGGAGCCTCCGATTCTTCCTCAGCGCTGAGGACAATCCCAGCATTCAGTGCGGCACGACTTTTCTCACAAAACAGTACAAATATGGAGGATGAATGTGGAGCAACCAACAGAGTTCTTTTCAAATGTAAATAAATTCTCATTGATTTGTAATTTGTATAAAGGTGCACAAGTGTCGTTTATAAGTTCAACCGTTTTCGGGACACGGAGGGAGACGTTAGCTGGCGCTAAAACTGTGGTGACGTAATCGCGATAATTTCCAAGTAGTGCGTCTAAATAATCTGCCTCATGAGTTCCATGTCTTATTAGAATCCTCTCTACTGAGGCAGCTGATCAGGTAGGCAGTAGGCAGCAAGGCAGCTCACTAGGTTTTCAGACACACCCGTCAGCTTAAATCATGCTTCCAGATACAAGGCCCACGAATACCGCAATGCAAAAGACACTTACCCCCTTGCAAAGGTACAGAGGTCCACCTTTTTTGACTTGCAGTGTATTTTTACTCTGTTCACATTATTGACAATCACTGATAATGTTCTGCTGTTCACTTTATTTTAAATAAATCATCAAATAAAAAACAGGATTTATTGACTGTTTGAGAAAGTTAAAAGCTGGAATGCACAACTCCACCTAGCAGTGTTCACACTTACCATGCTGATTCACACTTACCATGTTTTGCTAATTCCAGCACCCAATTAAACATCTACTAACACTAAAAAGGTATATAGCACACCGCAGTCATTACATGTAACGTGACTGGTCGGAAAGTGCAGTTTGTGTGAAGGTGGGCGGGACCTAATAAAACCGGTGACTCTCGAAGTGTGAAGCCTCAAACTGTCAGTGTGGCGAAATAATCCTGGCCTGCGTTATTTTGACTGAAACGGTTTCCATTTGTTGGTTCCATTTGTTTTGAATGCTGTGAGTCATTAAACACCCACAGGAACTCATCTGGTGATTTTGGAGGAGGGTTAGGAAACATGGCACTAAAAATAAGATTTAGTCATGAGTTGGAGAGCTCATTTGCATACTGCAGCTTCTTCAGATAAACACTGAAAATAATTATTATAATAATTCATTTATTCATGCATTGTTTTAGCAGTGCTTGATCCAGTTCAGGGTCGCAGTGGGTCTGATTCACTGGGCGAAAGGTAGGAAACACTCCAGACTGGTTGCCAGTCCAGCACAGGGCAAACACACACACTCTCACGCACACACTCTCACACACTGGGCAATTTTGTATCTCCAGTTAACCTGACTGCATGTCTTTGTACTGTGGGAGGAAACCCACACAGACACGGGGAGAACATGCAAACTCCACACAGAAGGGACCCAGACTGCTCTTCCTGGGAATCGAATCCAGGACCTTCATGCTGTGGCGTAACAGTGCTAGATTAAAAAGATTAAATGTTCGACTAATCTATGTAGATAGATAGACAGACAAACAGACAGACAGATAGATAGACAGAAAGACAGATTTATAGATAGATAGATAGATAGATAGATAGATAGATAGATAGATAGATAGATAGATAGATAGATAGATAGATAGACAGATAAATAGATAGACAGGGAGATAGATAGATAGATAGATAGATAGATAGATAGATAGATAGATAGATAGATAGATAGATAGATAGATAGATAGATAGATAGATAGAAATACAGACAGATAGATAGATAGATAGATAGATAGATAGATAGATAGATAGATAGATAGATAGATAGATAGATAGACAGATAAATAGATAGACAGGGAGATAGATAGATAGATAGATAGATAGATAGATAGATAGATAGATAGATAGATAGATAGATAGATAGATAGATAGATAGATAGACATACAGACAGATAGTTACACCTTTAACAGCAATAACTACAACTAAACACCTTCTGTCAGTCAATATTAGTCAAATTTAGCCATTGCTTCTTTGGAAAACTGTTCTAAATCAAACATAATTCTATAGGGTTTAGAACATGAATCGCTTATTTCAGGTGCTGCTTTCAATCTGATCTCAGCTTGGTTTGAGTCAGGACTTTTAGTAGGACACTCCAAAACTTCATTTATTTATTTATTTTTCTAGCCTTTCATATGCAAGACCCATAAACATTAACCTTAGATAAGGCTAGAGATGTCTGAGGGATTTTTGTGGGGATATTTTGTAACTTGAGTTGTCACTGAGGCCCTGGAGAAGTTTTATCACTGCTCCACGTTTCTGGTTTGGTATTTGTGGTTTGGTATTTGTGGTTTGTATTTGTGGTTTGGTATTTGTGGTTTGGTATTTCTGGGTATTTCTGAGTTTCTCTTGCTGGGAAAAGTTGAGCAGAAAAGTTGGAGTTGAAATTCATGCCGGCACCACAAGGGAGCGCTCTGACTCTCTACTGTTTAACTCGGCCCTCTCCAAAAAAACCAAAAGTAGCACCAGGAGTGCAGATGGAGATGTAGGAGAATTTAGGAGACTTAGACGTCAGGCTGCCAGACTTTTCTGATCTAAACATCCACCGAACATGAACTCTGTCTGTATTCCTTCTGTTTTATTATAATCAGGACTAATCACTGATGTCTGCATGATTTAATGGATGTCTTTTACTTCATACATATAGAAAGAAGTAGTATTGGTATTCACTGAGGGGTGGCACACTGGTGCAACAGGGTTCGGTCCTGAGCTCTGGTTACTGGCTGTGCTGTGTTCTCTCCCTGTGTGTATTCGGGTTTTCTTCAGGGTCACCAGTTACCTTCCACAGTGGGTAGACTGGCTAGTTTCAGTTTCTATTAGATGTGAGTAAAAATAGGAGTGAGAGAGTGGTTCTTTGTTCAGAATGTATTCCTACAATGTGTCTAGTAATCCAGTAGTAGCAGTGTCAGTGTTAAATAAATGAATGAAGAATAATAGTAATAAGAGTAATGATACACAGGCAGCACGGTGGCTCGGTGTCGCCTCACAGCTAGAAGGTCCTGGGTTCGATCCCCAGGTGGGGCGGTCCGGTCCTTTCTGTGCGGAGTTTGCATGTTCTCCCCGTGTCTGCGTGGGTTTCCCCCGGGAGCTCCGGTTTCCTCCCACAGTCCAAAAACGTGCAGTCAGGTGAATTGGAGACACTGAATTGCCATATAGGTGAATGCGTGTGTGTGTGTGTGTCTGCCCTGCGATGGACTGGTGCTTCGTCCAGGGTGTTACTGTGTGCCTTGCGCTCACCGAAAAGCTGGGATAGGCTGCAGCACCCCCCGCGACCCTAATTGGATAAGCGGTTAAGAAAGTGAGTGAGTGATGATACACTGATGATCTGTCCTGGTTGTGTTACTGTGTAGCGCTGGAGATCCTCGAATCATCTTTGCTCATCAGAAACTCAGCCTTTCCTGGATGCTGCTTTTGTTCCAAAGCATGATTACAATCACCTGTTTGAAATCACATCATCATTTTACCTCATTACTAGCCCTAAATTACCCATGTCCCTACTTTTTTGGAAAGTGTTGCAAGCCTGAAATGCAGGAATGGAGGTTTATTAATAAATGAAATGAAGTTGACCAGATAAAACATGCAAACTGTCCTGTTTTATTTTATTTGCATTTTTCCTACTGTCCCAACTGCAAAAAAGGGTGGCACACTGCAATAGCAGGTAGGGTGGCACCAGGGTATTTTGGATGTCCTTTAACTGATATAAAGCGATTATTAATGTACACTAATCAGCCATAAGATTAAAACCACCTCCTTGTTTCTACACTCACTGTCCATTTTATCAGCTCCACTTACCATATAGAAGCACTTTGTAGTTCTACAATTACTGACTGTAGTCCATCTGTTTCTCTGCATACTTTATTAACCTGCTTTCACCCTGTTCTTCAATGGTCAGGACCCCCACAGGACCACCACAGAGCAGGTATTATTTAGGTGGTGGATCATTCTCAGCACTGCAGTGACACTGACATGGTGGTGGTGTGTTAGTGTTTGTTGTGCTGGTGGATCAGACACAGCAGCGCTGCTGGAGTTTTTAAATACCGTGTCCACTCACTGTCCACTCTATTAGACACTCCTACCTAGTTGGTCCACCTTGTAAATGTAAAGTCCGAGACGATCGCTCATCTATTGCTGCTGTTTGAGTCGGTCATCTTCTAGACCTTCATCAGTGGTCACAGGACGCTGCCCACAGGTTGCTGTTGACTGGATATTTTTGGTTGGTGGACTATTCTCAGTCCAGCAGTGACAGTGAGGTGTTTAAAAACTCCATCAGCACTGCTGTGTCTGATCCACTCATACCAGCACAACACACACTGACACACCATCACCATGTCAGTGTCACTGCAGTGCTGAGAATGATCCACCACCCAAATAATACCTGCTCTGTGGGGGTCCTGACCATTGAAGAACAGGAACAATTGTAAAACTACAAAGTGCTTCTATATGGTAAGTGGAGCTGATAAAATGGACAGTGAGTGTAGAAACAAGGAGGTGGTTTTAATGTTACCTGTACAAATACAGGTAAAATGAATGCAGAATGTGGATTGGCTGGTCTAAATTGTGTACAATGTAAATCAAAGTGTTGGTCCCGCCTCGACCTGTCAAGATGAATGTGGTTACATAACAAATGCTTCATTAGTGCTGTGTGATAGGAAACAGACATAGGAACTAAACCAGGGAACAGATTAGGCCTGGAATCAGATTAGTACCCACGTTGTGGCAAACTGCACCGTCTAATGGAAAAGGATCCAAAGTGCCAGTCCCATCTGGTCTTTCAAAGATCTCAGAAAATCCTACTTCATGTCTCTTCCTGTTTTCTTACTTTTTTCCACTTTATTTGATGGACGCGGTTTGCCATTACGCCACCGGTCACTCGAAGGCTGGAAATATTAACGCCACAGCCGTCCTTTCAGCAGCCAGGCTCATGCGGAACACTGGGTGCCATTCGAGCGGACGGCCAAGCAGTGGCGCAGTCGAGCGGGCTTTGAGAGAAGAGAAGGCATTACCTCACCCGGATCAGAGCCGTGCGTGGCGCTTTGTGAAATGTTGAAGTGTCGTCATGGACGTGGCGAGCCCATTTTAGCCTGGCATACGCCTTTGGAAATGCATCACAGAAAGAGAAAGAGAAACAGGGCATGAGAGAGTTGGCACGAGAGACGGAAATAACCTATAAATGAAAATAAAAAATGACCTGGAATAAACAGCAGAGCACCTACAGCGCGCCCGTGTTCAGATCTCACAGTGTTTGATGTATGAATATGATTTGTGTATGATGAGAATAAACAGGCTGGTACACACATACACGCATGTACACACACACACACACACGCACAGCGCTCAGCGGTAGCCAGGAAAAGAAGTTCCGGCTCCAGTCTCCCTGGATACAGTAACACACACACACAGCGCTCGGCCAACCTGCGCCCACTCCACGGCCTGGTTATAGTCCCTTTCCCGGCCGCATTTGGGCACCTCTGTGCCCTTTTTCTCGCGGTCTGGCTCAGAAAGGAACGCTTAGCTCAGCAAAGCACAATTTTAAAAAACGCTGCTCTCATCCTCCACCCTTACTCTCCTGCCATTGGCTGGCGATGATGTCATCCTGTCCCATATACCATAGTCGATACCCTATTAAACGCCAGCGTTTTAAAGTCAGCTGTTCCGGAAGGGGTGCGCTGCTGCCTAAGCTCTTCCACTCGGCCCCGTGTTTTTATAGGAGTCGTTTAGTGAGCGGCTTGATTAAGTTCAGTGTCTGAGAGATTTTCGAGCGAAGAGTGTAAAAGACTGCAGGCAACCGTTTCTACCACGTCTAACAGATGAAGCGTTTTATTTAAGGCTGCTGTTCGCTGCCTAGTTTTTGGTTGGTGATCCTTGTTTCTACACTTACTGTCCATGTTATCAGCTCCACTTACCATGTAGAAGCACTTTATAGTTCTACAATTACTGCCTGTAGTCCATCTGTTTCTCTGCGTGCTTTGTTAGCCCCCTTTAATGCTGTTCTTCAACGGTCAGGAGCCCCTCTACAGAGTAGATATTATTTGGGTGGTGGATGATTCTCAGCACTGCAGTGACACTGACATGGTGGTGGTGTGTTAGTGTGTGTTGTGCTGGTATGAGTGGATCAGACACAGCACCTCACTGTCACTGCTGGACTGAGAATAGTCCACCAACCAAAAATATTTTAGAAGATGACCGACTCAAACAGCAGCAATAGATGAGCGATCGTCTCTGACTTTACATCTACAAGGTGGACCAACCAGGTAGGAGTGTCTAATAGAGTGGACAGTGAGTGGACACTGTGTTTATTTAACACACCACAACCATGTCAGTGTCACTGCAGTGCTGAGAATGATCCACCACCTAAATAATACCTGTACGGAGATCCAAATCACGCACAGAGAGTCACAGACCGATCTCTTTATACCCCGTCTCAATTGCAGCAGTTATGAGGAATCCTCTCCGGCATTCCCTTTCTCGGATGAGCCAATCATCCGTAAAAGCACCCAGCCTGCCTGGAAGCTAAGATTCAAACTTATGAGTTTGAGATGTCAGCTCTGGTGTGCTAGTGTGTGTTTACCGCTGCGCCAACCGAGTGCCTAGAGTGCATTCAGTGTAAAACAATGTGTCAAATGTTCCATGTGTACAGTATAAAGAGTTATGTTTACGTTAACTGTTAACTTTACATACAAATAGATTCATTGATTCGTAGAGTTTGTAAAATGTGGTGAAATGACCGAGTGTATCACTGTAATCTTGCACGTCGTCCCCAGCCGTGACCTTGAGAGGGCCGAATCGCTTTCCTCCAGTTCAGTCATGTGTGAAATCCTCTCTGAAGCAGGTCATTAAAACATTATTACACCGTCTGAATGTGGCACAAAGTGCAGATGGGGCGGCGTGGATTTGAGGAGAGCACAGGAATCGATTCTGGGTTCGTTTGAAGGAGGGTGTCGTCGTTCTGTGTTTTCTGTCTGAAGAGTCTCTTCCAATCACAGATCAGCTGAGTTATACATCTATAGGGATGCTTCCATTCTATTTCTGTAATTTATGATAAGATACTAATATTAAAGCTATAAATATGGTTTCCTGAATGACCTGATGAAATGAGCACTTACCCTGCGGTCAGTTTGACCTCAGGCTTTGGTTCAGTTGTTTGTGGTCTGAGGGTCTAAGCTGAGTCGTATCTCACACAGACGAGGCTGTTTGTATTAAAGAAGGAAGCGTGTTCTGGATTTGCTTTTTTAGTTTATTACTAATAATGATCACACACTCAGATTGTTTGTTATTTATTGTTTTGTTATTGTGAGAAAAGTTGTGCCGCATTGAATGCTGGGAATGCCTTCACTGTTGAGAAAGCATCGGATTCTCCCTCGTCATTCAGTCAGATTATCACTCAGAATTAAGGCGCCTCAGTAGGAGCATTTTAAAGTTTTTAAGAATTTAGACACGCCCTCCTCTCAGGAGTGTAGGATGACTTTAAAATGTGTCTATGTAGAGAGATCACTGGGTTGTCGGACACGCCAGTAGTGGTGCTTTTAGAGATATTGCACTGTTACTTTGGACACTAATATGTACTTTACCACCAAGTTTTGGGGCCCAAGCTCATCTCAAATGGACCACATGACAGTGATGTGGTCAGATGTGTCCACATTTTAGCTTGATTCTGATAAAATGCTGTATATGCTATAGAATCTTCAATTGAAAGAGCATGTGTGAGGTCAGGCATTGATGACTTGACGTTTTGGCCCTTTTCCTTCATAGCGCTTTTCCACCAAAAGAACCCTGGTTTTTGAACCGGTTCTGTTCAGGTTTCTTCAAAACCTGGTGTTTTGTAGGGAACCGACCCGCGTTTCCACCAGTTTTTGGGAACCAAACCTGCATCATCAATGGTGGGCGCTACACAACGAAAGTAAACAGTAGTGATGTGATGGTGGAGCGTGTAGATTACCTGAGAGCATTTGTGCTGTTGTTACAGAACAAAAAGCATCAAAGCTCAACTATTGGTAATAAGAAGACGTAGACGTGTTTGTCGCAGTTGTTGTTTTCTTTAGCTCATTGACGTGAGAAGCGTTTTGCGCTTCGCTCTCACCACGACTCTCGGCACAAATAGCCGATTTGCTCAGTGCTAAAGTTCCACGATACGAACATCCATCTGTGTGAAATAACCATCAAATCCAGTCTAAAAGCTCCACATGTATCTGTGCTTAGCCGTATTTACTTCACTTGTGGTGTTTATGCAGCTCGGGGTTCTGAATCTGCAAAAAGCTTCACCTAAAAAAGCATAACGTGGCTTAATGTACTAAAAGTATGACACAGAAACACTCAATTTCTCTCCGTTACTACAGGTTATAAGTGCTCTATACTGTCCGGGTCACTTTTACCACGTCATGTCACACAGTTCATCTCTTTTGAAAATATCAGTGGCAGACTGGCTCAAAATGTAATCAGGTGAACTTTAAAAGATGAAAGTGCAGCGCAAAAAAGGCAGGAAACACCTCGGACAGGTGACTACTACAGGTGCGAGGAGAATTCAGTTTAGAAAAGAAGCACTGTTTCAGTACTCAGTGAGACGTATTTATTTCTCTGGATTTGGAGTGAAACTCTTTCCTCGGTACTGCTGGGTTTTGCAGTCTTGTCTGTTTGCGTCATACTTCACGTTCTCTTTCTTTGTCAGAGCTGCTGGCAGATGTCACAGTAAATGCATGACAATAACGTCACCCTTCAGCTCCATTCTGAAAGCCTGCGTACGCATACAAACACTGAGCTGACATGAACTGAAGGATTTTATATCTGCCAGAAAAGGAACGCTGAAGCAAATAATGGTTTCTCACCAAGTTCAGGAAGAAAAAAGTTCAGAAAATTGCCCACACGCTTTCTATTCACGCGCTCGCTCATCAGTATGCATAATGCAGAGTTCATATACGTGATCAGAGCATCACTACTCTATTATTACTCTCCCAGTACTTTTATTTTACTTCTTTAATTCCTTTATAGTTTTAGCATCCACCAATAAGAGCTGTTTGAATGGATCGATACTGTATATCGATCAGTTCCAATTTAGAGATGCTGTAAATGAAATTGGTCCTTAATACAAGAATCAACTCTATTAAGAATTACAAAAACAAACTACATCATTTTTCTACAGTCACCTTCCGATGTATTTTAATTTTTTTAGTAAACAGTCTTAATAATTTTTACTAAACAGCAGACTCATTTGAAACTAGTCCGAGTTGCATGTAAGACGCACACACAGTGACTTCAGACTCGACTCGTTTTAAATGACTCGACTTGTGACTTGCAAAAAATTACTTGTGGACAACAAAAGTCAGCAACATTAGTTAGTTATATATACAGTGTATCACAAAAGTGAGTACACCCCTCACATTTCTGCAGATATTTAAGTATATCTTTTCATGGGACAACACTATAGAAATAAAACTTGGATATAACTTAGAGTAGTCAGTGTACAGCTTGTATAGCAGTGTAGATTTACTGTCTTCTGAAAATAACTCAACACACAGCCATTAACTAAATGGCTGGCAACATAAGTGAGTACACCCCACAGTGAACATGTCCAAATTGTGCCCAAAGTGTCAATATTTTGTGTGACCACCATTATTATCCAGCACTGCCTTAACCCTCCTGGGCATGGAATTCACCAGAGCTGCACAGGTTGCTACTGGAATCCTCTTCCACTCCTCCATGATGACATCACGGAGCTGGTGGATGTTAGACACCTTGAACTCCTCCACCTTCCACTTGAGGATGCGCCACAGGTGCTCAATTGGGTTTAGTCCATCACCTTTACCTTCAGCTTCCTCAGCAAGGCAGTTGTCATCTTGGAGGTTGTGTTTGGGGTCGTTATCCTGTTGGAAAACTGCCATGAGGTCCAGTTTTCGAAGGGAGGGGATCATGCTCTGTTTCAGAATGTCACAGTACATGTTGGAATTCATGTTTCCCTCAATGAACTGCAGCTCCCCAGTGCCAGCAACACTCATGCAGCCCAAGACCATGATGCTACCACCACCATGCTTGACTGTAGGCAAGATACAGTTGTCTTGGTACTTCTCACCAGGGCGCCGCCACACATGCTGGACACCATCTGAGCCAAACAAGTTTATCTTGATCTCGTCAGACCACAGGGCATTCCAGTAATCCATGTTCCTGGACTGCTTGTCTTCAGCAAACTGTTTGCGGGCTTTCTTGTGCGTCAGCTTCCTTCTGGGATGATGACCATGCAGACCGAGTTGATGCAGTGTGCGGCGTATGGTCTGAGCACTGACAGGCTGACCTCCCACGTCTTCAACCTCTGCAGCAATGCTGGCAGCACTCATGTGTCTATTTTTTAAAGCCAACCTCTGGATATGACGCCGAACACGTGGACTCGACTTCTTCGGTCGACCCTGGCGAAGCCTGTTCCGAGTGGAACCTGTCCTGGAAAACCGCTGTATGACCTTGGCCACCATGCTGTAGCTCAGTTTCAGGGTGTTAGCAATCTTCTTATAGCCCAGGCCATCTTTGTGGAGAGCAACAATTCTATTTCTCACATCCTCAGAGAGTTCTTTGCCATGAGGTGCCATGTTGAATATCCAGTGGCCAGTATGAGAGAATTATACCCAAAACACCAAATTTAACAGCCCTGCTCCCCATTTACACATGGGACCTTGACACATGACACCAGGGAGGGACAACGACACATTTGGGCACAATTTGGACATGTTCACTGTGGGGTGTACTCACTTATGTTGCCAGCTATTTAGACATTAATGGCTGTGTGTTGAGTTATTTTCAGAAGACAGTAAATCTACACTGCTATACAAGCTGTACACTGACTACTCTAAGTTATATCCAAGTTTCATGTCTATAGTGTTGTCCCATGAAAAGATATAATGAAATATTTGCAGAAATGTGAGGGGTGTACTCACTTTTGTGATACACTGTATATATGACCCGACATCATTCTGATCGTGTCATTTTCTGCTCTCTAATAACGCTCCGGCAGTCTTAACCTGCAACGCACGCAATGGCTAAATGTTCCAGCCAGCTTCTGGCGTAGTGATGAAGCGTCGCTCCCTACTCTCTTCTTTGGATTGGAATCTCACCTAAAATGGTGGAATACCCTACGTAGTGCACTTCACTGGAACAGCTGGTGTGAATGAAGCGCTCTTACAGAATCGGCGCTAATGACTGTAAGAACCGCTTTCTAAACCAATCAGAGCTTCTGATTGTAATTGTTAGTAAGAAATGCTGTTATTTGCATTTATTCAGTTTGCGTCACACAGATGACGTGGTAATGAAACGCTTGATCGGCTTTCTAACGACTTCCTGTTTTACTTCACAACCGGGAAAAGTTTGGAGGTTTTTAATTATAAGCACATTTACAAAATTAAGGATTCTATTCCTAATGGGACACATGCTTATAAATGTAATAGCATCTGGAAGAACAGAAGCTAAGGTAAGCAGTGGCTATGATGTTTTTTGCTGTGTTTTGGATTTTGGCCGCTGTGCTGCGATTTTTTTTGTGCGCTTTTGTTTTGCAATGAAAACAAAACGTATCAGTTTAAGCTTTTAACTGGAACCTTCTTGTTATGGAAATTACATTCATTTGCCGATGACTAGGAAAGTAAAGGCACTAAGTAAAACGGCTAAATACAGTCGCTAATCTGTTGTTGTTTTTTATCTGAACTTACAGATTATTTGTTTATTTCTACGCTACATTTCCAATGTATGTTTTGTGTAGCTTATATTGACTCGTGACTTGACTCGGACTCTAGCATAAAGACTCGTGACTTGACTCGGACTCGTATTTTGTGACTCTCTGCTAAACAGTGACCAAAGAAAGTTGTAGCTGAGCTTTTATAGAAGTTTTAGCAGGCTGCCACTCCTTACCTCAGTCTCAAATGTATTAAATAACGTCCAACGTTCGCACACCCAAACACACACACACACACAAACACACACACACACACACACGCTTGTACTATTGAGTAAACAACACTGAACCCCATGTTGGTAAACCTACATAGACAACACCAAATATATCACAGCGAGTTTGTTCATTGTTCTGGTGGTCGAGGACGTTCCTGGTGCAGAACCTCGCAGGTCAGGACGTTGTGAAAAACACCACAGTTTATTTTTATGGTGCAGCGTGAGAGTCTGGAAACTATGTGCATAATAATGCTCAGAAAGTTTTCTTCCCTCCCAGGAGAAATGGTATAAAACAGTTTGTCACGACGACTTTTACACGCTTTATGGAAATGCAGCCCTGGGTGCCTGCGTTGGTCTTTTTATTATGCAGTATTACTCAAAAGTTGGAGAAAAAAAACTATTTTCTCTCACAATTTCCATTGTTTTGTGTCGTAAAAGTTTCCAGAAGTACCTCATAGAAACGTATAAAACTTCACGTGCATTAAAATTAAATGTAAAAAACTTAAAAATGTATAAACGTTTATATACAGCTAAGCACTTTTACTGTAAGCAGCCTACAATTCCCTCCTCACATTATGTTCTTCTAAACAAACTATGTGACCAAAAGTATGTGGACGTCCGTCCTCATTGTTGAGGTTAGGTGTTAGATAAATCAGTTCAACAATATAAATGATATACTGACAGCTTTGTGGTGACAGTTTGTGGTGACACTTGCTTTGTTCTGTCCCCAATAAGCATATTTAGGATACCTTTTAATGTTGATTTCAAGGCGACCTTATTTTATTTTTCTGCATGACACCATCTAATCATATTTTATTGAGCAAAGTTTGTTTGTTTATTAGGATTTTAACGCCATGTTTTACACTTTTGGTTACATTCATGACAGGAACAGTAGTTACTCATTACACGAGATTCATCAGTTCACAAGGTTATATCAAACACAGTCATGGACAATTTAGTGTCTCCAATTCACCTCACTTGCATGTCTTTGGACTGTGGGAGGAAACCTGGAGTGCCCGGAGGAAACCCACACGGACACAGGGAGAACATGCAAACTCCACACAGAAAGGACCCGGACCGCTCCACCTGGGGATCGAACACAGGACCTTCTTGCTGTGAGGCGACAGTGCTACCCACCAACCCGCCCTATTGAGACGCTTTTATACAAAGTGACTTGGGGGCGGGGGTTGTACCTGTCCAGGGGGGTGCAAAATTACTGGATTTTTTTTTTGTAAAAGTAAAGCAATTCATTATTCACCCACAGGAGACAAATTCAATAAATTCTTGCTGACCACTCCCACATGCCCGTTTAATGTCATCCAGTTCAGTCTGAAAAAAACCTTAAAAATAGCGCTAACAGCGAAGATAAATCTGTGACAAAAACAAGGACGTGTCTTTAAGAGAGGTGTATAGTGGGAGATGCTCTGTTCACAGTATCGATAAAAGTGAGTCAGGAGTCGATTCATATGAAGCGAAGCGTACGTTTCTCTCCTCAGTCATCTCTCTGTTTTTACTGTTATTGATAAATGCTTCAGTTTTAAATAAACACCAGCAACTGGAACATTTTGTGTGACTCACTTTCTTTATGTATAAGGTCGGCACATGGAGGGGGGCGCATGTCCAAAAAGGTTGAAAACCCCTGACCTGCAGTAACTGTGACAGTATACAGTCTAAGCAGTTGAGGGTTATAGGACTTGCTTAAGGGCCCAACGGTGTTAACTTGCCAGTGGTGGGGTTTGAATCGGCAACCTTTTGATTACTAGTCCGGTACCTTAAAAGCTAGGTTGTGTTTCCACTGCCTTTTGATCTGAGGTGAGTTTGAGCCAAGTGAACAATCAATGTATGGCCTTCTCTTTATGTAACAGAGGATCAGGTTGCATTTCTTGATGTAGCGGTTAACTGTGTTAAGTGACAATGGTTTTCTGAAGCCTCAACTGTGAAGATGATTAGAAAACTAAGAAATGTATGTAGATGCAATAACTAGTTAGTGGTGCCAATAAATGAGATTCATTGAGAGGGGACTGATCAATAGGGGTTCGTTTCTCGCTTGGCTGTGCTTCTGTACCATGGGAAAATGAGTCAGTAGCCACCTGCTGTGGTAGTAGTTTCTTCTGTCGTTAGTAGTAGTAGTAGTAGTAGTATTTAGGATACCTTTTAATGTTGATTTCAAGGCGACCTTATTTTATTTTTCTGCATGACACCATCTAATCATGTTTTATTGAGCAAAGTTTCTTTGTTTATTAGGATTTTAACGCCATGTTTTACACTTTTGGTTACATTCATGACAGGAACAGTAGTTACTCATTACACAAGCTTCATCAGTTCACAAGGTTATATCGAACACAGTCATGGACAATTTAGTGTCTCCAATTCACCTCACTTGCATGTCTTTGGACTGTGGGAGGAAACCTGGAGTGCCCGAAAGAAAACCCACACGGACACAGGGAGACCATGCAAACTCCACACAGAAAGGACCCGGACCGCCCCACCTGGGGATTCTATAGTAGTAGTAGTAGTTTCTTCTGTAGTTTCTTCTGTCTGAAGGCTCCAAAGCTCTTTAATGTTCTTGAATCTTTTCACAATGTCAGGTGTGGTAGATTGTAAGAGACCTAAATTACTTACAATCTTTTGTTGGGATATTGACAGTCAAAATCAATTTTTTATCAATTTCAAACTATAATCAAACTGCTCAGCCAAAATAGTAAGTCGCCTGTACAGAGGGTGGAAATGCCAGAGCACATTCCTCATGACTGCTGCAATTACAATCTCTGCTGATCAGTGTCAGGCTCTGTGCGCGATACGGATCTCCATATGAGCTTGCCCCGTGCAAGTGATAACTGGACGTGTGTCAGAGGGGGCGTGTGTTAGCAACGGCTTTCCTTGGTCAGGAGTGGAGGTCAGCAGCAGTAGAGGAAGAGAAATGCAATTGGGGAATTGGATATGACTAGAGTGGGAGAAGAAGAAGAAAAAAATAAAATCAGTTTTTATTTTATTTAAGTGTATTACTTTTTCTTTATTGTTTTGTTCATTTTTTCACTTATTTTAAGTAACCAGGGTTATGGTACTTCCAAAAGATTGTTATTATTATTCCTATTGTTATTATTATTATTATTATTATTATTACTATTATTATTATTATTATTATTACTATTATTATTATTATTATTATTACTATTATTATTATTACTATTATTAATATTATTATTATTTATTTATTTATTATTATTATTATTATTACTGTTATTATTATTATTATTATATTATTATTATTATTACGGTTATTATTATTATTATTATATTATTATTATTATTATTACTATTATTATTATTACTATTATTATTATTATTATTATTACTATTATTATTATTACTATTATTATTATTATTTATTTATTTATTATTATTATTATTATTACTGTTATTATTATTATTTTATTTTATTGTTATTTATTTTATTTGTATTATTACTATTATTGTTATTATTATTATTATTGTTATTATTATTATTATTATTATTATTATTATTATGCTGGATCTAGAGGTTCATCACAGAGCATCACTGATTCACTCATATGTGTGCACCTTTCCTAGCCTGCTCACCTTAAAACTAACCTAATCAATGTGTTTTATAAATACAGCGATGAGCCGGACGTTTTAATGATCTCGTTGGCCAAATTAAAGCAATAAAGTCTCTTGTTCTCTCTCGGCCTCGGTCCTTCAGACTCTTGGGAATGTTATAAATTGATAGAATTATTGGAGTAATCAAATCTGCATCTTGTGGAGCACTAATTTGCTTAAGGTCTGTTTATTTTAAATCAAAGTCCATTACTTTTTTTGGCCGTAAAAACACAGTTACTACATTTAAATGAGCTGCCTGAACTGCTTAAACTGCTTTCTCGGAAAAGCCGATGGAGTCGATGGAAAGGTTGGATAATTCACGGCTAAGAATTAGGGTGAAGCTGATTGGATCAGCGAGAGCCGCCGTACGATTGGATCCACATGTGTAAAAATACATAGATAAAAATCTGAATAAATGATATTGAAATTTACTGAAGGCAGATATAACTTTATTTAAATTGATGTTGAGTTGTGTATTACAGGCTTAGTAAATTTTACATATTAATATTGACAGACCATGTGACTCAGAGACTACTGTTTGCTGTTTTGTTTAATTAATCTAACAGACACATCGAGAGGGTGGCGTAGATCACAGAATCATGACCACCTGCCCTGCCACTAATGGTCATGCAGATGACTGTCTGTGGTGTTCTTTCTTCTGAGGAATTCAGCTGGTGATCTGGCGCCCTTTGGCCCTCACAGAGTAACCATTCTGAAGGGGCGAGCTGCCTCCAGAGGTGGCGTGAGGGCACCCGTTTGAACAGAGCCACACAGATGTCAGTGATAGAGTCCTTTTTTGCACAGTGGTGGACTGAGTAGCTAGAGCTGTAATAGCTCATTTTTCACCATTTTTGATCTTTATTTAATTTTTTTTTTTTTTTTTTTCCTACTTTTCTCTGTGGTTTCACATTTTGCTGGGGGCATATTTATTTATTTAATTATTTATTTATTTTACTTAGTAAGTTAGTTAGCTAGTCTCTCATTTCCTCTCCTGACAGCTACCATTTTTTTACTCTGAATTATAATTTTTGTACAGTTTTTGTTTAATTTTAGTTTATTTTTAAAGCATTATGTATAGTTTTAATTTAATTTAATTTAACTATAACAGCACTGACAGAAATAGAGTGTTTCTGGGAGAGGAGGAGTTTAAATATGTTTGGAATTTTTTGCCATTTCCTCCCAATTTTTCTCCTAACTTAGTCATATCCAGTTACCTGATTGTATTTCTCCTCTACTGCTGCTGACCTTTACCCTTTCTGACGCGTGCAGTAGCCGACTGCTTTTTTTTTTTTTACCTGCATGAGACGGGTTCATACGGAGATCCGTATCGTGCATGGAGAGTTACGCACTGATCTCCATTATCCCCCGTCTCAATCAGCCAGCAGAAGCAAGAATTGCAGCAGTTATAAGAATCACCTCTGGCTTTTTTACCTTTGGATGAGTCAATCATAGGCGCCCAGCCTGCTGGTATCACAGCTGATATTCAAACCTGTGAGCTAACTCTGCGCCACCCGAGCGCCAAAAACACTTAGAGACTTTAGAAACTTTCTTTTTCCCTTGAGGATATGATTTATGAATATGTTTTTATTTTATTTTATTTATTTATTATTTACTTATTTACTTTATTTTTTCTTATATCAGTAAGCCTGACCTAAGCCTAAAGAAATGACCACAAACTTGTAGCCTGTGTAGTTGTTGATCCTTCTCTAACTGATCAACATTATAGATCACTTGTAAAACCATCAGTCCTGACCCCCAGTGTCAGTCTGGAACCCAGGCCATTGTTTCAACACTTCAGACCTATTTGAATGGAGTCTTTGTGATGTAAACTCTAACCAAGTGTCACCAGGGTGCTTTAATATGGTGCGAGGGTGAGGTCAATGAGAGAGGGTTCTGGTCAAAGCTGGTCCAGACGATCAGCTTGCTTTGTTTTTAAAAAAAAGACTGGCATAAGGCCCTCGGGGCACAGATAAAGCCCGAGAGGATCAATAAAGCTGGACCAGATGGATCAGGAGGCCAGATTCTACTGTGAATTCGGTTGACAGGCATGTAAATGGCTGAAGTGGAAGCTCGGTGGAGGGAGGAGGGGCGGCCGAAGACTTTTTAAGCTGATTGATGAGCTGAAGAAGACTCTTAGCGAAGTAGGCAGAGGTGTCAGGCATCGATAAGTTCACTGAGAGAAATTCCGTCAACAAATGGTCAAGCCAAGCCGGAGGAAGCGATCGATGTGGAGTCATGACGAAAAATGCAAAGCCGGGAGACGAGGCTCAACTGTGAAGATGATTAGAAAACTAAGAAATGTATGTAGATGCAATAAATAGTTAGTGGTGCCAATAAATGAGATTCATTGAGAGGGGACTGATCAATAGGGGTTCGTTTCTCGCTTGGCTGTGCTTCTGTACCATGGGAAAATGCAGACGGTATAGAAAATCTCTGTGTTAATCCCGTATCACATCAGTGCAGGTTATCGGGTGTGTGATCAGGATTTTAATGAAGTTAAAAAGCTTTTTAAATTTACATTTTCATTCTTATTGATGGACAAAAATATTAATATAAAAATAATAAAAGTAGTTTATAGGCATTATTAATATTATTATTTATTTATTATCATTATTATTATTGTTGTTATTATTATTATTATTATTGCTACACATTTATTATTATTATTATTATTATCACTATTATTATTATAACTTATTATTATTATTATTGCTACACATTTATTATTATTATTATTACAATTATTATTGTTATTGCTACACATTTATTATTATTATTATCATTATTAATATTGTTGTTGTTGTTGTTGTTGTTGTTGTTGTTGTTGTTGTTATTATTATTATTATTATTTCTACACATTTATTATAATTATTATTATTATTATTATTATTATTATTATTATCACTGTTATTATTATAACTATTATTATTATTATTGTTACACATTTATTGTTATTATTATTATTATTACTATACATTTTATTATTGCTACACATTTATTATTATTATTATTATTACTACACATTTATTATTAAATTGTTATTATTATTATTGTTACACTATTAGTATTATCATTATTATTATTACTTATTATTGCTACACTATTATTATTATTATTATTTTATTACTACTGTACTACTACTACTACACTTTTATTATTATTATTATTATTATTATTTATCTTTATTATTATTATTATTATTATTATTAATATTATTATTATTATTACTTTTATTATTATTACTGCTTTGGCCTTCATCTGGGAGTTTGGGTGGGGTGTAAGGGTCAAACCCATGTTTTGTTAAACCTAATAGCACAAGAACTTAAATTTAATTTAATTTAATTTAATTATTTATTTATGGATACGTAAGTCGCAGTAGGAACAAACAATAAACTTCTTTCATTTATGTTACCAGTGTGTCTTTCTAAACTCTGAACCACCCAGTCAGGCTTTAGAGTGTTGGTGCTTGTAAACAGCTTGAAGAGGAATGTGTTTATTTTACTAGCTGCATGATGTTGCTGCTTAAGAAGAGTTAAAATTCCAGAGGATTTCATTATAAGTATAAAATACACGAGCAAACAAGGACTTTTGTCTAACTGCTAAAACTTAATGAATTCAGTTTTATTATCTGAAACTTATCACCAATATTCTCTCAGGTAGCAAACACCACTAAAGCTCCTCAGAAACTCTAACTACAGCACTACGGTGGTGCAGAACTCCTGACTCAGTTCCTTAAAACAGATACTTTAACAGGCACAGTAAAAACGACAGGCCGTTAAGGATGGAATGTCAACACAGGGGACAGACAGGCTGTTAAAATGAGGCGTGTATGCCAGACTGTACCAAGCAATACTGTATGTTCTGTGTCAGCTTCGTAAAGAAGTAGCACTGAAGCAATGAGATGTTTCTTATAGTGAGAGCGTTACAAAGAGGAAATTTGGCCGCATTGGGTCTGTCTGAAAACCCAGTGATCTCTCTACATAGATGCATTTTACGCCATCCTACACTCCCGAGAAGAGGGCGTGTCTAAATTCTTAGTGTTAGATTCCTTAAGTGCTCCTACTGAGGCGCCTTAATTCTGAGTGATAATCTGACTGAACGACGAGGGAGCGTCCGACGTTTCCTCAGCGCTGAAGGTATTCCCAGCATTCAGTGCGGCACGACTTTTCTCACAAAAAATTACAAACATACCGGACGAATGCGAAACAACCAACGGAGTTCCTTTCAAATGTAAATAAATTCTTATTGATGTTTAATTTGTGTAAAGGTGCACGAGTGTGATTTATTTCTAATCTGCCTTATGAGTTCGATGTCTTATTAGAATCCTCTCTACTGTGGCAGCTGATCAGGTAGGCAGTAGGCAGCAAGGCAGCTCACTAGGTTTTCGGACTGGTACAACACTGGGATTAGGGAGCTTGATGTGATGTTGCAATTACGATAAAGGAGCCTGTAGCATGGTGGTATATTATACATAACACTTAGGGTCTGTCTGAAAACATAGTGAGCTGCCTTGCTGCCTACTGCCTACCTGATCAGCTGCTTAAGTAGAGAGGATTCTAATAAGACATCAAACTCATAAGGCAGATTATTTAGTCGCACTACTTATACAGTGATTACGACAATGACATAACCACAGTTTTGGCTCACTAAGTTAACACAGTTAACAGTTGTGGCCTAGCGGTTAGGGTACTGGACTAGTAATCCAAAGGTTGCTGGTTCAAGCCCCACCACTGCCAGGTCGCCACTGTTGGGCCCTTGAGCAAGACCCTTAACCCTCGATTGCTTAGACAGTGTCACTGTACTGTAAGTCACTTTGGATAAAAGCATCTGCTAAATACTGAAAATGTAAATGTAAACACAGTTAGCCTCAGGCCGTTCAAACCAACAAGCTAGCATGCCAGCTATTGTCTCCCTCCGTGTACCGAAAACTCCATTGGTTGCTCCACATTCGTCCGCCATATTTGTACATTTTTGTGAGAAAAGTCATGCCGCACTGAATGCTGGGATTGCCCTCAGCGCTGAGGAAGTGTCGGACGCTCCCTCGTTATTCAGTCAGATTATCACTCAGAATTGAGGCACCTCAGTAGGAGCATTTTAAGGGATCTAATACTAAGAATTTAGACACGTCTTCTTCTCGGGAGTGTAGTATGATGTAAAATGTGTCTGTGTAGACAGAGAGCTAGGTATTAGAACAGACCCTTAATGTTAGCTTCTTCCACACAGAATTCAATCAGACTTTACCTTAAGTAGGTGCAAACAGCCTGGTACATCTAGTCCTAAGTGTTCAGCTGATTCCACAAATACATATTTTACTATGTGATCATGGCTCTCCAAATAATCCTGTATCTTTATTCATTCTTATAACATTCATCTAAATGACAAATTAATTCTCTAAATGGAGGTTTGATCATATGAGGAGCATTTTATTTGCTTAAGTCTATCACACATCAGAGTTTCAAGTCTCAAAGTCTTTACAAGACAAATGAGCGTCCAGGTCCTCAACCTCTCCATTAGCATCAGTACGTCCAGCAGTGGGTCTACAAACTAATCACGTTTAGCAGGTCTACAAACTAATCATGAGGGAGAAGGTCATCAGCAGGGCTTAATGGGCTTTTCATCTCATTGCAACCCGATTGCCGGGAAACTTCCTTTACAATTAGTCAAGCTGCCGATCAATACAGTGTTGAGATGGAGGTGGGTGACGGTACGATTGTGAAATAGAGGAGTAAGAACGTTTGAAGATGGACCCTAGATTAGAGATGAAATAACGATGAAGGCAAACCGAGAGAGTTCACAGTATTCCTCAAATAATAATGCATACTTCATGTACACTGCAGTTTGTACAGTGGGGCCAAAAAGTATTTAGTCAGCCACCGATTGTGCAGGTTCTCCTACTTAGAAAGATGAGAGAGGTCTGATCCAGGAAATCACATTGTAGGATTTTTAAAGAATTTATTTGTAAATTATGGTGGAAAATAAGTATTTGGTCAATAACAAAAGTTCAACTCAATACTTTGTAACATAACCTCTGTTGGCAATGACAGAGGTCAAACATTTCCTGTAAGTCTTCACCAGGTTTGCACACACTGTAGCTGGTATTTTGGCCCATTCCTCCATGCAGATCTCCTCTAGAGCAGTGATGTTTTGGGGCTGTCGCTGGGCAACACGGACTCCACAAATTTTCTCTGGGGTTGAGGTCTGGAGACTGGCTAGGCCACTCCAGGACCTTGAAATGCTTTTTACGGAGCCACTCCTTCGTTGCCCGAGCGGTGTGTTTGGGATCATTGTCATGCTGGAAGACCCAGCCACGTTCCATCTTCAATGCTCTCACTGATGGAAGGAGGTTTTGGCTTCAAATCTCACAATACACGGCCCCGTTCATTCTTCCCTTAACACGGATCAGTCGTCCTGTCCCCTTTGCAGAAAAACAGCCCCAAAGCATGATGTTTCCACCCCCATGCTTCACAGTAGGTATGGTGTTCATCAGCATTCTTCTTCCTCCAAACACGACGAGTTGAGTTTTTACCAAAAAGTTCCATTTTAGTTTCATCTGACCACATGATATTCTCCCAATCCTCTTCTGGATCATCCATAAGCTCTCTGGCAAACTTCAGATGGGCCTGGACATGTACTGGCTTAAGCAGGATTTGAGTCCCTCTCTGCATAGTGTGTTACTGATGGTAGCCTTTGTTACTTTGGTCCCAGCTCTCTGCAGGTCATTCATCAGGTCCCTCCGTGTAGTTCTGGGATTTTTGCTCACCCTTCTCATGATCATTTTGACCCCACGGGATCGAGGGAGATTATCAATGGTCTTGTATGTCTTCCATTTTCTTACAATTGCTCCCACAGTTGATTTATTCACACCAACCTGCTTGCCTATTGTAGATTCACTCTTCCCAGCCTGGTGCAGGTCTACAATTTTCTTCCTGGTGTCCTTCGACAGCTCTTTGGTCTTGGCCATGGTTGACTGTTTGAGGCTGTGGACAGGTGTCTTTTATACAGATAACAATGTCCAACAGGTGCCATTAATACAGGTAACGAGTGGAGGACAGAAGAGCTTCTTAAAGAAGAAGTTACAGGTCTGTGAGAGCCAGAAATCTTGCTTGTTTGTTATTGACCAAATACTTATTTTCCACCATAATTTACAAATAAATTCTTTAAAAATCCTACAATGTGATTTCCTGGATTTTTTTTCTCATTTTGTCTCTCATAGTTGAAGTGTACCTATGATGAAAATTACAGACCTCTCTCATCTTTCTAAGTAGGAGAACTTGCACAATCAGTGGCTGACTAAATACTTTTTGGCCTCACTGTATACATCGACTCTCAGACTAGCATGTGCATTTATTACCCTATTCAAGCAAACCCAGGCACTGAAATCAAATCAGTCCATTATTGATACTGAATGTCTTCAGAACAAACCTAAAAACGCCGCTCCAAGAAGTGGATTTGAACCCAATGGTTATTTTATTATAGTTCCTTTCATGACTGTGTTTTTTTCTCCATGTCACGACTATCATTAAAATCAGTGTAGAGCTTTTAATAGATCATTGTGGATTATTTCCACCCATATTTAAATAAATTCCACTTTTTGTGGAACAGCTAACACAGTTCACACAGTCACACAGTAGAAACTGGACTGTGGACGGTGCTAAAGAAAGAACGACAAAATCATAACCGATGGATGGATGGATGGATGGATGGATGGATGGATGGATGGATAGGTTGATGGATGGATGGATGGATAGGTTGATGGATGGATTTGTTGGTTGATGGATTCGTTGGTGGATGGCTTCGTTGGTGGATGGATGGATGGTTTGAATGATTGATGGATGGAAGGGTTGGTGGATGAATGTGTTAATGGGTGCACATTTGTATGTACATTACCTGCATACTCTATTATAACACCACATTTACTGCACAACAACATTGAATATTTTAAAAGGAACAGTAATTAAAATTATAATAAATATCAAACACATGGATGGATGGATGGACAGTGGATGGATAGGTTGGTGGATTGATGAATGGTTTGGTGGATGGATGGATGAATGGGAGGTCAGATGGATGGACAGATGGTTGAATAGATGGATGGATTAGTTGGTGGGTGGATGGATGAATGGATGGTCAGACGGACGGACAGACGGATGGATGGATGAATAGACTGGATGGATATGTTGGTGGATTGATGGATGGATTGATGGACGGACAGACGGATGGATGAATAGATGGATGGATGGATAATGGATGGATAGGTTGGTGGATTGATAAATGGTTTGGTGGATGGATGGATGGATGTATTGGTGGATAGATATATGGATGGATGAATGAATGGTAGGACTGACAGATGGATGAATAGATGGATGGATTAGTTGGTGGATGGATGGATGGTTTGATGGATGGATGGATAGATGAATGGATTAGTTGGTGGATGGATGGATGGATGGTTGGATGTGTTGGTGGATAGATATATGGATGGATGAATAGACTGTCAGGTGGACGGATGGATGAATAGATGGATGGATTAGTTGGTGGATGGATGGATGGATGGATGGATTGCATGTATACTCTAATACACATTTACTGTACTACATTATTGTTTGAATATTTAAAAAACAATTTATATTAACTGTCACACATGATTAAAAATACATTATAGTATAATATCTTATGGGTTCTCAGTTTTGGGTTAAACATTATATATTTATTTATTCCTGGTTTGAATAGTAGGCTTTATAACAGCATGCAAATAAAGTAGTATGGGAAAATAATGAGCTTTTAGTCTGTAGGATTAAGCATTTTAATCTCTGTGTGCCGTTTACTTCCATAGAGATCTTTCTGTGCTCCAGAGCTCTATATACAGCTATACACAGCTAATATACTTGTGTGATCTATGTGGAAACCTGACGGTCACATCCCAGCTATTAATTGGACCGCTCTCATCTGGAATGTAGGAGGAAACCCATCAGCTTTTTTTGAACACTTCTCAATATATCAATATGCCTTTATAATTTCAGCGCAATCAGAGGCTTTTAAAATTTCCACTGTCTAATTGCGCTCTCAGATGGCCATTATCTCAGGTAGTGAGTTATCGACTAGACGGCTAATTCTCAGAGCTGTTTGCTTTCTGAAGGACGCCATCGAATCAGGCGAGATTGCTAATAGATAGCGGTCATTTCGACTCCCGTCTTGTGAAGACAATAATAAGGATGTCTGCAGTAAACTTTCTTATTTATTTATTTATTTTCTTTTTTCCAGACTCATCTGCAGTGGATTTTGAGCAATACGAATTAGCTGTGTTGGCTGATACTCTCAGGGAGTATCTGCAGGAGCTGCCATGTCCCATCATACCAGCTGTGGTCTACAGTGAACTGGTCTACACTGCTCAGGGTAAGCAGGCTTAGGCCAGATGTTGACGTGTACACTGGATGGCTGCCATGTATAGCCTGTATTTATTCAGCTCAAGCTACATGTGACACCCAAATGTTTTACCACTGAGCTGCGATAAAGCATTAAGATTTAACACCAGATTAGACAACATATCCCTCACAGCTTTGGCTCTGACAAGTAATACCTTAGTTCTATTAGTTCTATTAGATTTCCCTAATGGTATTTACACTTACATTTTACATTTTCAGCATTTAGCAGACACTTTTATCCAAAAGCCACTTACAGTACTGTGACAGTATACTGTCTGAGCAATTGAGGGTTAAGGGCCTTGCTCAAGGGCCCAACAGTGGCAGCCTGGCAGTGGTGGGGCTTAAACCAGCAACCTTTTAATTTATAGTCCAGTACCTTAACCGCTAGGCTACTACTGCCCTTTAGTATAATGGGTAATAGTATAACACGTATGTTATTTACATGGACAAATTGGTAGCGATGGGTTAAATAGGATGTAAACCAATGCTGTAAAATATTATGACTGAAAGTTACTTCAGTATTGCGGTCTTACAATTTTACTGATCGTGTTAATGTTGTTGAGAGTATGGCTGATTTATACAGCTGTGTGTCGTCTGCATAGTAGTGAAAATTAATGTCATGTTTATAAATATCTTTTCCCTAATGCTATCATGTAGAGTGCAAATAACAGAGGCCCCAATACTGACCCTTGAGGAACACCATACTTTACTTTGTAGTTTCCACACATATGTTATTTACATGGACAAATTGGTAGCGGTGGGTCAAATAGGATTTAAACCAAAAGAGTACGAGTCCTTTAACACCTACTGTGTTTTCTAGCCTATGCAGTAAAATATTATGATTTACAGATTCAAACGCCGCACTTCACATTAAAACTAATTTTATAATTATAAATATAAAAAGTAACACATCTTGGGTTATTATTATCACTCTCTATTAAAGAGGAAAAATATAATATAAAGGTTTTGCTTTTATAAGTGAATGATTATACTCAGTCAGGGCATCTTTTCATACTATCTGATACACTTTCAGTACAGTGTGCGGCCACTTGTACAATGAAGGAAGCTTTTCATTTCTGATCATTTTATTTAAACTGGTTCTACATTATCTATGGTTGTATGAAATATGGTAAGTGTTGGGTTTCGTGTTGGAGCTGTTCAGGCTCTGATGGTGACAGTCATTAATTCTGGTGTGTTATCAGTAAACGTAGATGTGATAGTATGTTTAGATTAATAGTGATGTGCTAGATGAATATGATTAATTCAGCACAGTTCATAAATAAAGAGACAGTGATCTGAGATGAAGTTATTTTGTGTTAGAACAGCAGGTTTATCTTTGTTATGTCTGGAGTTGAGATGAAGTGTAAGGTGTGTTTACGGTGGTGAGCAGGTCTTATTACATTCTGGGTGAGACAGATTTTATTGTTTATTTGTATTATTTATTTATTGTTAGTTATTATTATTTATTTTTTTTCAATCTGGTGAATTAACAGGATGGCACATAATAATAATAATAATAAATTAATAATAATAAAATAATAATAATAATAAATAATTGTAATAATAATATAATTATAATAATAATAATAATAATAATAATAATACTAAAATAATAGTAATAGTAGTAATAATAATTATATAATAATAATGATAATAATAAAATAATAATAATAATAAAATAATAGTAATAATAATAATAACAATAATAATCATAACAGTAATAATAATAATAATAATAATAATAAAATAATAATAAAATAATAGTAATGATAATAATAATAATAATAATAATATCAGTAATAAAATAATAATAATAATATTATTAATAATAAAATAATAATAATAGTAATAATTATAATAATAATAATAATAATAATAATAATAATAATAGTAATAATTATAATAGTAATAATAATAATAATAATAATAATAATAATAATAATGTGCACAATGAAACACACACAGAAACATCCAAAGACACACATTTAGACTGTCAGACACACAAATCACACACACTTGAAAAAATTGTCTGTATGTACACACACACACACACACACATTAGCCTCATCTGATTTGTGGTGAGATGTGAGTATGACCTAATTTAGCTGGCACACACACACACACACACACAGGCTGGATGATGTAAGCATTGTTCCCTCAGCCCTATCTCATGATGATGACTGTGCTGCCCTACATCTGAGCTTTCAGTCTGAAGCACATTCAGTACTACAGAACTACAGAGGTGCAGCACATTCAGTTTTATACATTTACAACATTGTACATAAACTGATTATAAAGTATTGTATCAGTGCATGACTGTTAAAATGTCACTGAAACAGGTACATTGCTTACTTGTCTGTTTTACCACTGCTTTATCCTGGTCAGGGTCACAGGGTCTGATTAATTGGTCGAGAGGCAGGAAAAACTCTGGACAGGTCACTAGTCCATCACAGGCCAGATCTATTTTAGCCTCATGGAATGAAGCCTCATCATATCAGTTGTTGTGAAAAGAACAAGTGGTGGGTTATCTCACTCCTAAAGAAAGTTTGGGCAGCAGAAGAACCAATTATGATGGCCTGACTTTACTTCTTTGGACTGTTGGGTGAAACCGGAGCACCCAAAGGAAACCCACATGGACACAGGGAGAACATGCAAACTCCACAAACTGCACACTTTATTGTATTGTTTTCCTTTTGCCATATAGTTCCAAATTTGAGGTTAACCGAAACTATTGTGAACTATTAGAACAGATAGACAGACAGAGAGACATACAGATAGATAGATAGATAGATAGATAGATAGATAGATAGATAGATAGATAGATAGATAGATAGATAGATAGATAGATAGATAGATAGGTAGATGGATAGACAGACACAAAGACAGACAGACAGACAGACAGAGAGACATACAGATAGATAGATAGATAGATAGATAGATAGATAGATAGATAGATAGATAGATAGATAGATAGATAGATAGACGACAGACAGATAGATATAGACAGTTTATAGATAGGTAGATAGAAAGACAGACGTACACAACGAACGGACAGACAGACACAGACAGACAGACAGACAGATAGATAGATAGATAGATAGATAGATAGATAGATAGATAGATAGATAGATAGATAGATAGACAACAGACAGATAGATAAATAGACAGTTGATAGATATGTAGATAGCAAGACAGACATACACAACGGATGGACGGACGGACGGACGGACGGACGGACGGACGGACGGACAGACAGACAGACAGACAGACAGACAGATAGATAGATAGATAGATAGACAGACAGATCTTGTCTATCAGACAGACAGATATATACATATATATAGACAGGCAGACAGAGAGATGGATTGAGATGCCAAACAAGCTCATGGTCAGGCGTCCACATACTTTTGGCTCTGTAGTTTATCTTTCAGGGTGCGTAAGCATAAAACACTGCTACCCATCTGTCCCAGCAGAGGCGTCTGTGCTCCCTTCCAGGAATGTTGCAGACTTTCCCTCCCCCACTTATCTCATGCTGGGTCCAGATGGACTCAGCCGAGTTCCCAGCCTCCGCCCGACGCCCGTGGCCGTGGCCTTTATCGAACGGTGGCATTGATCACGGACAGTCGGATCGGGGGTCAGGAACAGGAGGGCCGGACCTTGTTCAAACTGCACGTGAAATTAAAATGCATTTGTGTGTTTTTAGAGCGAGGCTGATGACCGAAGCGTGTGTGGGTGTGAAAGTGCAGAGTCCAGGGGTCTAAGGCCAAGGTCAAAGCGCTGACCCAAATTTGGGCCTACGGGCTGTCAGGCATCCATCATTTAACCAACCCCCCCTCCCCCTCACTTTTACTGCCCATTACCTTTGACCTCGGAACACTTATCTTACATAAGCACCGTGGCTGAGGTGCCTTAACCAGCCACGCCTTAATGATGGTCATAATTCACAGCAGAAATAAAATTGGCTGGAGGTTAAGGGTGTCCGCAGCGTGCATGAGCAGCTTTTAGAGGATTGTCCTTACGTGAAAGGAAAAGTGTCGTGATGGCTGAGATTTACACGGCCGCACAAAGCGACGCGTTCTGCTCCGAATATACGACTGAAGATGCGTCATTCTATAAGCAAAGTGCCTGACGCGTCTTCAACGAGCGAGCCGACGTAAATTACACCGTAAATGACAAGCAGAAATACGTCCATTTAGAGTGTATCGATGCGTCATTTATTCTAAATACAGATTTATGTTTATTAAAAAGTGCTGGAGGTATTTTATAATTTCTATACACCAGGTAGGACTGGACGATATGATGATAGATCATCTGACACTGAAAATCATCCCGCGATGGAGATTCGGCTCTGACACTCATACCACCGTATAGATGATCATTAAACAGTGACCGAACGGATTTATAGCGCCTGGACGTGAGAGAGATGAGGAGGAACGGCAATAAAAAGTTAAATTATATACATTTATTCATTCATTGTCTGTTTTATCACCGCTTTATCCTGGTGAGGCACCTCGAAAGGCAGGAAACACCTCAGACATGTCGCAAGCACACACTTCGGGTAATTTCTAGTATCTTTCTGTGTGGAGTTTGCATGTTCTCCCCGTCTCTGTGTGGGTTTTCTCCGGGAGCTTCGGTTTCCTCCTACAGTCCAAAGACTTGCAAAATTGTCCATGACTGTGTTTGATATTAAACTTGTGAACTGATGAATCTTGTGTAATGAGTAACTACGTGTCCTGTCATGAATGTAACCGAAGTGTAACACATGACGTTAAAATCCTAATAAACAAACAAACAAAAACTCATTGATCTACACTTAATTAACACTTAATCACCCATAATGGTGGAGCATGTATTAAAACATATTTAATTAAGTATTAAAAGCTCAAAACCTAAATAGGATATAATTCTTGCAAAAGTATTCAGACTCTATAATCATTATTTTTCCGCAAATCTTCTTGGAAACATCTTTAAAAATATGAGCAAATAACAGATTATTTTTGTAATTATTATTATTATTATTATTATTATTATTATTATTAATTTTAGTAGGAGTAGTAGAATTTTATTAACCAATTAATTAGTTAGTCTATTTATTTATTTATTTATTTATTTATTTTATTTTTATTAATGTATTTATTATTATTATTATTAGTAGTAGTAGTAGTAGTAGTATTTTATTAATTAATTAATCTATTTATTTATTTATTTATTTATTTATTCATTTATTTATTATAATTTTATTTATTTATTAATTTTTTTTTTTTTACAAAATGTCACAGCGTTTTTCGGAAATGGGGGTTTGTATAAGCGTAACGATGAGGTCTAAAAGTAAAAAAATAAAACAATTCCAGTTAAAACTAATAATATGTAAAAACACACAGATTACATTTCTTTGTATTTGACGTAACAAAAAGAATAATAAATATGATAAATAAAAAATAAAATAGTGACGTTTTATTTGTTATATTATATATTTTTTTTTTTTTTAATTAGGAGCATTTTTACTAGTGGTCTTTTTACTTTTTGTCCCTCCACTAATGTAAATAATATGGTGTGACTTAATGCTATTGTATTACCTAATGCTATTAGCATTAATTGATCAATAAATTATCAGTTAACGATGATGTACGAGCAGATTGCGCTGAGCCACGTCTCTGATCAACTGTTTTGCATGCAGAAGTCATTATGCTGAATCACTGCGCTCATTCTATAACCCAGCTCTCCCTCCTCCAGTTCTCGTGGTGTCTTTTCTGAACACACAGTTGCATCTGGGTCCCTGAAGCACAGATGTGGACCTGCTCTATGTGGGAAAAACCCAATTTGAACGGTTCTAATCAATAAATTTGGCTTTTCAAATCAGAGCCTTATTCCCTGGTGCTTTAACAGACAATAGGCTAGCAGGTTAGCTCCCGCTGGGCTAACACTAAAGTCCCAGCTCAGAGGTTTTATTATGCAGCTCCATCATCGCTGGTGCCATCGCAGATGAGACTCCAGCGCAGGCTGTCAGTACCGGCAGACAGAGGAAAATGGACCATGCATCTGCTGAATGCTTTGTGTTTAATAATTTAGCGTCGGGTAGGTAATCACGGGCTGGAGGAACATCCTTCATTTGCCTCGGCGCATGTAAGTGCTAATGGCTGCATATTTCTCAAGTTTGTGGGTGTGGAGGAAAATGATAGTGCTTACTGGGCAGATTTTCCTGTTGCGCTAGTGCGTATTACTGCTCTCTTTTAGTTTAATGAGAGATTGTCCCTTCAACACCCTGCTACATGCTCTACATTATATGGGCTTTTTTTAAACACATGCTAACAGTACGAACATGGAGACGTGGAGGCTTCAAAACATCTCCTCATTTTGTCAAAGTCTTTGGTTTTTAAACCGAGGTAAAGTGAAAACATCATAACAAATAATATAACCCTAGTGCTTAATATATACATTCAGCCAAAAGTATGTATTAATAGTACTAAAAGTACTATTAGCTAGTTTGACATCCTATTCCCAAACCATGGGCATTAATGTGAAGTTTGGAAGTATCTATCTGTCTGTCTGTCTGTCTGTCTGTCTGTCTGTCTGTCTGACTGTCTGTCTGTCTGTCTATCTATCTATCTATCTATCTATCTATCTATATCTGTCTGTCTGTCTGTCTGTCTGTCTGTCTGTCTATCTATCTGTCTGTCTGTCTGTCTATCTATCTATATCTGTCTGTCTGTCTGTATATCTGTCTATCTATATACATATATGTCTGTTTGTCTGTATGTATATCTATCTATCTGTATACATATCTGTCTGTCTATCTATCTGTCTGTCTGTCTATCTATCTGTCTGTCTATCTGTCTGTCTGTCTGTCTGTCTATCTATCTATATCTGTCTGTCTGTATATCTGTCTATCTATATACATATCTGTCTGTCTATGTATCTGTCTGTCTGTCTATCTTTGTCTATCTGTCTGTCTGTTTGTCTGTATGTATATCTATCTATCTGTATACATATCTATCTATCTATCTATCTATCTATCTATCTATCTATCTATCTATATCTGTCTGTCTGTCTGTATATCTGTCTATCTATATACATATCTGTCTGTCTATGTATCTGTCTGTCTATCTATCTATATCTTTCTGTCTGTCTGTTTGTCTGTATGTATATCTATCTATCTGTATACATATCTGTCTGTCTATCTATCTGTCTGTCTGTCTATCTATATATCTATCTATCTGTGAATCTATCCACCTGTCTGTCTGTCGGCCTGTCTGTCTGTCTGTCTATCTGTAAACCTATCTATTTATCTGTCTGTCTGTCTGTCTGTCTGTATGTCTTTCTATCTATATATCTATCTATCTGTAAATCTATCTGTCTGTCTGTCTATCTATTTATATCTATCTGTCTGTCTGTCTTTATGTATATCTGTCTATCTATATACCTATCTGTCTGTCTATCTATCTGTCTGTCTGTTTATATATCTATCTATCTGTGAATCTATCTACCTTTCTGTCTGTCGGACTGGCTGTCTGTCTGTATGTCTTTCTATCTATATATCTATCTATCTGTAAATCTGTCTGTCTGTCTTTCTGTCTATCTATCTATCTATCTATCTATCTATCTATCTATCTATCTATCTATCTATCTATCTATCTATCTATCTATCTATCTATATGTCTGTCTGTCTATACATTAAGAGAATGTTTTATCTATCTTTACATGTATAAAACATTGCTTATTTTAAGTAAACAATGACTGATATTTAAATGTTTTTTTTCCTTAAAGAAACAGTGAGTTTGGAGGAGTGTGGTGAACAGCTGAAGCAAATCCTGGACTCACCCAGCATGCCACAGTGCAACCACCAGCTCCTGGTCCATTTAACCCGCCATCTCAGCAAAGTATCTCAGCATGAAGAAACTTCTCAGGCGAGCGCCAGACTCCTGGCTCAGACCTTCAACCAGTCTGTCTTCAACCACAAACATCTCAGGTAGGAAGCAAGTACAGAATGGGTTGGGGCCTGACTCTGGGTTCCTGGTGTCGTGCTGATGGGAGCTGAAACTAATAAAACAGTGTTGTTGCTTATAGAGAGCTTATAGTCCGGATTTAGCTCCATCTGATTTCCACCTTTTTGGAAGCTTTAAGGGGAAAAAGATTTTCATGTGATGCATCAGTGGCTACGGGTTTAACCAAAAGTTGTTATGACGCTGTGAAAAATGCATCGGAAGGTGATTGTGTTGAATTCTTAATATATAGGGTTAAAAAATAAATATTGTATATGAACTGATCAGCCATAACATTAAAACCACCTCCTTGTTTCTACACTCACTGTCCATTTAATCAGCTCCACTTACCATATAGAAGCACTTTGTAGTTCTACAATTACTGACTGTAGTCCATCTGTTTCTCTACATACCTTTTTAACCTGCTTTCACCCTGTTCTTCAATGGTCAGGACCCCCACAGGACCACCACAGAGCAGGTATTATCTAGGTGCAGGATCATTCTCAGCACTGACACTCCTACCTAGTTCCACCTTTTATATGTAAAGTCAAAGACGATCGCTCATCTATTGCTGCTGTTTGAGTCGGTCATCTTCTAGACCTTCAGCAGTTGTCACAGGACGCTGCCCACAGGGTCGGTGGACTATTCTCAGTCCAGCAGTGTCTGATCCACTCATACCAGCACAACACACACTAACACATCACCACCATGTCAGTGTCACTGCAGTGTTGAGAATGATCCACCACCTAAATAATACCTGCTCTGTGGTGGTCCTGTGGGGGTCCTGACCATTAAAGAACAGGGTGAAAGGGGGCTAACAAAGCATGCAGAGAAACAGATGGACTACAGTTAGTAATTGTAGAACTACAAAGTGCTTCTATATGGTAAGTGGAGCTGATAAAATGGACAGTGAGTATATACAGTATATATATATATTTTCACTAATTTCTCACGGGTGTTTTGACTAAATTAAAGAATCACTGCAACCCTTGTAAAGTCATGTGACCATCGTGATTGTGGACGAAAGTTTCACATGTGATATTCCAGGGCTCACCACATTTCATCACAACTGTCGTATAAGCAGCCGGACTGTTCGAAGGACTTTATGCACATAACAGAGAGCTTTGTGGGAGTCATCAGGAACACAACGTGTGTATTGTGCTTCAGCTCCTAACTGACCTTACTCTTATTGGATTGTGGTCTAGTTTCTCGTCTCACTTGTAACAGAGACAGACGGGACTTTCCTCTCTCTCGTGGTGTCCCGTCCACCTCTCCCTCGCCGCCGTGACATGAGCCGAAAGAAGGCCTGTATTATTCCTCAAACAGCGCTTCTGTTTTGTCATCACAATCAGCTGATGACTGAGGTCACCGAGGGTAATCAGGTTTCAGAGTTATTAGGAAATCTAATTGAAATAAGCGATGCCCTGCTCCAGCACGCCTGCGTCCAGCACCCACCGTAAATACGAGGCGCCGCTTCTCCGCCAGCCTCTGGATCCTGTACGTGCCCGAGAGTGTTTCGTGACAAGACTGAGCGTGAGGAGCTTAACCTATGACTGAGTGTGTGATCGTGCGTACTGTGTGTGTGTGTACACACACTGCAGCTAAAAGTGCCATATTGATTCAAAAATTATGAGCCCTAGTTGAATTTTGATCCTTTTCTTGCTCACACAGAGCTCAGACATACACTGATCAGCCATAACATTAAAACCACCTCCTTGTTTCTACACTCACTGTCCATTTTATCAGCTCCACCTCTACAATTCTACAATTACTGACTGTAGTCCATCTGTTTCTCTACATACTTTTTAGCCTGCTTTCACCCTGTTCTTCAATAGTCAGGACCCCCACAGGACCACCACATAGCAGGTATTATTTAGGTGGTGGATCATTCTCAGCACTGTAGTGACACTGACATGGTGGTGGTGTGTTAGTGTGTGTTGTGCTGGAATGAGTGGATCAGACACAGCAGCGCTGCTGGAGTTTTTAAATGCCGTGTCCACTCACCGTCCACTCTATTAGACACTCCTACCTAGTTGGTCCACCTTGTAGATGTGAAGTCAGAGACGATCGCTCATCTATTGCTGCTGTTTGAGTTGATCATCTTCTAGACCTTCATCAGTGGTCACAGGACGCTGCCCACGGGGTGCTGTTGGCTGGATGTTTTTGGCTGGTGGACTATTCTCAGTCCAGCAGTGACAGTGAGGTGTTTAAAAACTCCAGCAGCGCTGCTGTGTCTGATCCACTCATACCAGCACAACACACACTAACACACCACCACCATGTCAGTGTCACTGCAGTGCTGAGAATGATCCACCACCTAAATAATACCTGCTCTGTAGTGGTCCTGTGGGGGTCCTGACCATTGAAGAACAGCATAAGGGGGCTTACAAAGCATGCAGAGAAACAGATGGACTACAGTCAGTAATTGTAGAACTACAAAGTGCTTCTATATGGTAAGTGGAGCTGATAAAATGGACAGTGAGTGTAGAAACAAGGAGGTGGTTTTAATGTTATGGCTGATCAGTGTATAACATCAATGTTTTTTATTATTATTTTTATGCCAGTATACACCCGATACTGGAATGGTTTTGTCCATAAACCAGTGGTAAAGTCTCATACTATAAAACATTTGCTGCTTTGCTGAAGCAACACTGGCAACATAACAGAATCAGTATCACATTCATGTAAACTGGGGAGGCCTAAAACGCATTGTGTTTACCCATTAGATTCAGTTACGTGGCCAAAAGTGTGTGGACAACCTTTCTAATTATTGAGTTCAGGTGTCATTGAGGTTAGATGCCTGAACAGAGCCCTGATCTCAACCCTCCTGATTACTTTTTGCATGATTTGGAACTTCAACAGTGAGCCAGGGCTTTGACAGGAATGGTCTGTTGGCGGAGTGGGCTCAAGTTCCCACAGACAGACTGCAAGATGTTGTGGAAAGCATTCTCAGATCGAAGAAGGTGTTAATGATCTCGGTTTAACAATCAAGTGTCCACATTCTTGTGGCCATACACAGAAACGGTTTCTTGACCGTTCTTTTCCTTCTGTTTCTAGTGCCGACGTGAACCCGGATTATCAGGTGAAGATTTTGGAGGCTCTCATCACGGTGGGGGGTCTGAGTGAGATTCAAGCTGCACCAGGTAGGCATGGTTTTGTCTCCATCAGGCTGGTAAACGATTCTCGGGCATGAGGAGGGTTTGGTTTGAGCTGCCGGCGTCCTGCTTTTTAATTGAACACTGTTTTTGCAGATGTTCATGACTGTGTACATTCTGAGCTGAGGTCAGTTACTTGATCTTATATTTGATCCTCATTTCTGAGTTGTTAGAGGTAAATGTGATGGTATTTCAGTCTCCACTGGAAGTGAAGTCATTCCTAAATAGAATTAGCGCAGGGGTAGTGTGAGTGTTTTGGATGGCGGTGGTGTTTGAGTGGGCAGTATATATTTGCTTATAGGTGGCAAAGAAAGAGAGCGGACGATCCTCCTAACTGGTACTGACTGGACTTTAGAAGTCTGGCCAGGCAAAAGTCTGCTGTAATGAATCTTGATTTCATTTGAGCGTTTTGGCCGCTTGCACTCTTGGACTCCCTTCAGGGTCTGTTTTGTGGTTTGTTGAAAGGAGTTTAATCATTTTATTATGTTTTATTATATTTTGTTTTATATTGCGTACAAAGAGTCAGAGTGCTTTGGTCAGAAAAAAAAATGTGCTTGAATGTTACAGCACTCCCATCACGCTGGGTACGAACCCAGGTCTTACCTGGTGTGGCTTTTTTTAAAGGCACACGTTTATATGTCTAAGGAAGTAAAGGCCAGATGATCACCTGATGTCTGGTTGAGGTGCTGGCACAAGTGGTGGAGAAATAATTAAGTGTAGTGTGTTCCATCAATGTTACCATTCTATAAGATTTCTATCACTGGTCATGTAAAATAAAACCCTATAAAAAGAAAGAAAGAAATGAAAGAATAAAAGAAAGAAAATAAAAGAAGGAAAATAAACGAAAGTAAGAAAAAAGAAAGAAAGAAAAATGACAGAAAATAAAGAAAGAAAATAAAGAAAGAAAGAAAATAAATAAATAACAAATAAAGTACAAAAGAAAAGAAAGAAAGAAAAATAAAAGAAAGAAAGAAAAGAAAATAAGAAAGAAAGAAAATAAAATAAAGAAAGAAAAAAAAGAAAATAAGAAAGAAATAAAATAAAGAAAGAAAGAAAGAAAAAAGACAATAAAAGAAAGAAAGGAAGAAAGAAAGAAAGGAAGAAAGAAATAAAGAAAGAAAGAAAGAAAATGAAAGAAAGAAAGAAAGAAAAAAGAAATTAAAAGAAAGAAAGAAAGAAAATAAATAAAAAAAAGAAAGAAAATCAAAATAAGAAAGAAAGAAAATAAAAGAGAGAAAGAAAGAAAGAAAAAAGAAAATAAAAGAAAGAAAGAAAGAAAATAAATAAAAAAGAAAGAAATAATTAAAATTAAAGAAAGAAAGAAAAAAGAAAGAAAGAAAGAAAGAAAGAAAATAAAAGTAAGAAAGAAAAGAAAGAAAAAAAGAAAGAATATAAAAGAAAAAAATGAGAAGAATGAAAGAAAAGAAAGAGTAAACTAGGAAGGAAGGATGGAAGGAAGGAAATAAAAGAAAAGAAAGAGAGACCGTCAGAAAGAAAGAATAGAAACAAAGAATATAAAAGTAAAGAAAGATAGAAAAGAAAGAAAAAGAAAGAAAGAAAGAAAGAAAGAAAGAAAGAAAGAAAGAAAGAAAGAAAGAAAGAGAAAAAATGAAAAGAAAGAAAGAATAAAAACAAAGAATATAAAAGAAAGAAATTAAAATAAAGTAAAGAAATAAGGAAATAAAAAAGAATAGAAGAAAAGAAAGGAAAGGAAGAAAAAGAAAGAAAGACAAATTAGAATAGAAAGGAAGAAAGGAACAAATAGAAAAGAAAGAAATAAGAAAAGAAAAGAAAAGAAAGGAAAGGAAAGAAAGAAAAAAGGAATGGAAGGACAGAAGGAGGGAAGGAAGGAAAAAAGAATAGAAACATAGAATTTAAAAGAAAGAAAGAAAGAAAGAAAGAAAGAAAGAAAGAAAGATGGGAAGGAAGAAAGGGATGTAAAATATGCTAATGATGAGATTTTAGCCATTTAACCATGGAATTTACCATGTTTTTATTTGTAAGCTGTATTTGTTCTCATGTCTCCCTCAAACAATCTTACATTTATGATATAGAGCAGAAGCCTTTATCCAGAGTGTCTTATAGTTGTGATGAACACAGTCAAAGCAATTGAGGGTTAAGGGCCTTGCTCAAGGGCCCAACAGTAGAAACTTGGCAGATGTGAGGCTTGAACCAGCAACCTTCCAGTTATCAATTACCAGCCCAGTATTTTAACCGCTGAGTGACCAAATCAAATCCACACGCTGAAATACTTTGTGACTTGTGAGCGGTACTTAAATAAAAGTGATATTTAATATTTATTATAGTATATTTAAATGAAAATGCTTATACAATATTGTTTATGTGTAATATAAACAGAGACGATGATTTAAAGAAAATGCGATCAGGTATTTTTGTGCTGTTGTGCATTTTTGACGGCGTAGGTGCCAATACATCATAATATCATACAGATCTGACAACAAAAGATACAAAATGCTGACGAACGTGGGATTTTATTCCCACCAGCATTCCATAGGTTTCTAACATGCTATATACACTCACGGATTAGTTAGGCTTGTGGTCATTTTTCTTTATATGTCATTCGTGTGTGTGTGTGTGTGTGTGTTTATTTACATAAATATATTTGAAAGCGAGGGATCCTTCAGTTTAACAGCTAGTAAGATTAGTTCCTGACGTCGATCAAACATAATGACAGATGCGCTCGAACACGGCGGCCCGCCGCTACGCACGCACAGAGCAGAAATTGGGCAGATTTATGGGGTGCGGTACGACCCTCTGTTGCTGCTCGGGGTTCAGCGTCAGGACCGGGGTGACGGTGTGTGTGGAGCAGGAGGTTGTTCGTCTCCAGGTGTTTGGCATCTGGGTAGAGATTAACCTCTTGAACAGTGCGCACTCATGACCCAGCGCTGATGGGTTTGATTAGCCGTGTTGTGTTTGTGTGCTCAGCGTGTGAGTGGTGAGCACGGGGTCAGGGTCATGTGTGCACAGCGCCTCGCACCTCCGAGCCAGCACCGACAACGATGGTGTATTTTCAACTTTAAACTTCAAATCTGTCTCCATCATACTGTCAGCGTTTAGGTCAGGGGTGCCCATACTTTTATGGCCTGAGATCTGCTATTTCAGTCGACAGGTCATCGTGATCTACTGTTTGAAAAGGTCGGCCTCGGCCTCTCACGTGTAAAAACACGCTGGAACCAGAGCTGGGATCTCGAATACATCGTGTCAAATCTCAGCTCTGCCTACCGGCTAAGGCTGAGCGGCCACATGAACGACGATTGGCCTGTTGTTCAGATATGGGCGGGACTAAGCCGGATCGGCTCTCTCTCTCATAACTAATGCAATTACGACAACTGCTGGCTGATTGATGGCGCCTGCACAGAGATGAGAAAAGAGTGCTCTGATCAGGGTGTGTCCTCTCCGTCAAAGTGCAGGTGATAAAATGCATACGGCATTCTGCCCACGTGTCGGAGGGGGGCGTGGGTTAGCTTTGTTCTCCTCAATCAGAGCAGGGATCGGCATTGGTGGAGAGGAAGCATGACGCAGTCGGGCAATTGGATGTGATAAAAGGGAGAAAAAGGGGACTCATCATTTTTCAAAAAAGATTTGAAGCTTTTTAAAATGCGCTTTAGTTCCTATATTGATATTCAGCTTTACAGGGCGATTCAGCTTTACAGATTCTCAAGCAGCTTCCAAGTGCTCATCAGTAAGGGTGGAGCGATATTTAGACTTCATTATTTTCATCTTGAAAAAGGCTGATTCACACAAGAAAGTTGATCCAAAAATGCTGATTAATATGTGGCACATTTTCTGTGGGCAGCGTCCTGTGACCACTGATTGTGTAAAAGATGACCGACTCAAACAGCAGCAATAGATGAGCGATCGTCTCTGACTTTACATCTACAAGGTGGACCAACTAGGTAGGAGTGTCTAATAGAGTGGACAGTGAGTGGACACGGTATTTAAAAACTCTATCAGTGCTGCTGTGTCTGATCCACTCATACCAGCACAGTGCTCCTGTGGGGGTCCCGACCATTGAAGAACAGGGTGAAAGCAGGTTAAAAAAGTATGTAAAGAAACAGATGGACTACAGTCAGTAATTGTAGAACTACAGTGCTTCTATATGGTAAGTGGAGCTGATAAAATGGACAGTGAGTGTAGAAACAAGGCGGTGGTTTTAATGTTATGCCTCATATATACAGTATATATACACACACACACACACACACACACATAAGGGATCTTCAAGAAGTTTCCGCACTTTATAAATAAGTAAGTAATTGGTCGTGTCCGAGAGACGCTTATAGTCCGGATCAGGCTCATCTGATTTCCACCTTTTTGGACGCTCAAAGAAGCTTTAAGGGGAAGAAGATTTTCATGTGATGATGACGTGAAAGCAGTGCTGCATCAGTGGCCCCTTTTGTACCTGCCAATTATAGATGCATTGAAACTTTTGACTTGCACCTTATATCTAAAACACTAGATAAAGAAACTTGTGGCATTGTTATAAATCACATCATTAGTCATGTGATTATTATTATTATTATTATTATTGTGATTTTCCTTTTGCCATGTACAGTTGCTCACCACTGCACTCACATCAAGTCATTCATGTCACTGAAACCCCACACGACAGAGGCGGTTATTACATAAGCCGAATTTATCTGCTGACAGATTTTGGGAAGGTGCACCAGAGCTCCCGGACGGGCACTTACACCCTGTGCTTACTCAGCATGAGCGCTCGTATAATGGCCAGTGCATCAGTAACAGATTCCCCGATCAGCGCTGGTGTAGAGCCGGCAGTATTTCTCAGCATTGTTGAAATATTCAGCCTATGCATTTACACTCCCAAATGACTAGTTACAAGTCCAGCCATGAGCCAATAAAAATGACAGAGAAACTCAGTCAAAGAATAAAATAATGATGAATAAAATAATACTAAAACTAAATGGTATATTAATACACTACTGAAAAATCTGAGCTAAAGTTGTGATGTAGGCACTATTTTTAAAGATTTTGTGTTATTGATGTGTAATAAGACCCATACAAACTTGCAGAAAATGCGTAATGTCATTTATTTATTTATTTATTTATTTATTTATTTATTTATTTATTTATTTATTTATTTATTTATTCATTCATTCATTCATTCATTCATTTTTTAATTAATTTATTTATTTATAATAATTATTGTTTTCATACATTTTTGTTTTTTATTAAATTTTTTATTAATTTATTAATTTATTATATATTTATAATTTATTCATTTATTTTATTTAATGTATTTAGTATTATTATTATTATTATTATTATTTATTTATTTAATTTATTTTTCATTTATTTTTTTAATCAATCATTTTATCCTGGTTAGGGTCACAGCAGGTCTGCGCACAGACACTGGGCGCAAGGCGGGGATAGCCTGGACATGGCGCCAATCCATTGCATCCATCCATCAAATAAAAATAAAAAACACAACCCTCCCCACAGACATGTTACATTGCTACATTTTTTTAAGACGTCCGGCCAATGAGTTGCACCACTGAGATTCGAACCTGAATCTTGATGGTGCTATTCAGGCTAGCATAAACGACCTACCATTGTGTAATGAAGTGAGCAGTGAGTGCGGTGTTGAACTACAGCCAATGAAGACGCAAGATACAGAGTAAGGGGAAACCCAGGGGAGGAGTTGTAGCCTAAATGTGTGGGGCAGGCAGGGGCATAATACAAGCTTTACAGTATTTGTGACTTATCGTCCACGCCAAACCAAAATACCAGCATTGCATTGCAGATATATTTATTAACCTCCAGCTCTCTCTGCAGAACAGACTCGTTGCGTAGCCCAATCTCCTCCTTCAGCCAGATTCATTTATTTTTTCTAATTGATTTAACGCTGCATATCAGCTCACAAACAACTTTGATCACTCGCTTTTTGTTGACGTGCATTTTTGGACATGATATCATGTCTCTTTTATATCAGATATGTATCTGTCTGTCTGTCTGTCTGTCTGTCTGTCTATCTGTCTTTCTGTCTATCTCTGTCTATCTATCAGTTTATCTGTCTATGTATCTGTCTGTCTATCTGTCTTTCTATCTCTGTATGTCTATCTGTTTGTCTGTCTGTCTGTATGTCTATCTGTTTATCTGTCTGTCTGTATGTCTATCTGTCTGTATGTCTATCTATGTATCTGTTTGTCTATCTGTCTTTCTGTCTATGTCTGTCTGTATGTCTATCTGTTTATCTGTCTGTCTATCTGTCTTTCTGTCTATCTCTGTCTATCTATCTGTTTATCTGTCTATGTATCTGTTTGTCTATCTGTCTTTCTGTCTATGTCTGTCTGTATGTCTATCTGTTTATCTGTCTGTCTGTATGTCTATCTGTCTGTCTGTCTGTCTGTCTGTCTGTCTGTCTATCTGTTTATCTGTCTGTCTGTGTGTCTATCTGTTTATCTGTCTGTCTGTCTGTATGTCTATCTGTTTGTCTGTCTGTCTGTATGTCTATCTGTCTGTCTGTATGTCCATCTGTCTGTCTGTATGTATATCTGTTTGTCCGTCTGTATGTCTGTTTTTCTTTTTATCTATCCGTCTATCTATTTATTGAACCCCTTGTCACTTCTTGTGTGTGTTTGCATGACAAAACGTAGTTTGGGAGACCAGACAGACCCGTCTGAGATTCCTCCTGGTGATAGATGGTGTAGTGTGTGACCCCATATTGCCGATCAGTCGTGTAACGACTTAAAAGACACCCGATTACAAGAGATCCAGTCGTGTAGTGTGAACTGTACAGAGATCTGAACACTGTGAAAGTCGTGTAGTGTGAATCAAAGCCTATTGACAAACAAAAAACACCTTGGTAATAATTGGTCAAAATTTGTCTGCCACCTCTTAGCAAAAACCTGTGACTCTTTTAGTGCTTCAGACTGGTCACAGATGATTGGTAGGCTGGTAAAATGCTCTGTGCTGATTGGTTGAATTTTGCCCCAGTTCTCTTTGCTTTTTTTTCCTGCATTCAGACCCCAGACCTCCCCTTTGTCCCTCTATACATATATCTAATGGTCAGGTTCCCAGAAATGGAAAAACTCAATCGAACTAAAAACCACTGACCCTTGCTTAAATGCAGAGGCCAAAAGTCATCTGACCCTTTGTAAAGAGCGCTAATATACTGCGCTGCTAATGCGCCTGTGCTCGGAGGAGGCGACGCACCTGAGAAATGTTCTTTCGACGTGCTTTGAACTCCGGGACTCGACACTCATGAGTCACTTTCAGCCGGACGCAGGCAGTCAATCTGTCAGCTATTAGGCAAACAAAATAGTCCCTTACCACCCAGTGTACGCACACACGCGAATACATGAGGAAATAAAACAGCCCATCCATTCACATTACCGCTCCTCATTTATTTTCCAAATTATTTTCTTATTTTCCTGCCACGCAGGCACGCAACGCCGTGCCCTCCAATGCTTGGCTGCCTTCTCGCCTCTGAGCCCAGACTCGGCCTCTAATGGCTCGCAACTTGGTACGGTTTGTTGGTAAAATATTGTGTTTAAAGAGCGATCTTTGGGGGTCGTTTTAGACTCGCCTTTTTCGGATGACTGCGCTTGTCAAAGGATGATGGATTCATTAAGTGTGTGTGTGTGTGTGTGTGTGTGTGTGTGAATGAGTGAATGAGTGAGGTTGAGAGAGAGACCATTTATTTAGTGCACACACGCAGTACAGGACTGAGACGCCTGGCGTAGCACCTCAGCTGGGTAAGATTAGGAACAGATGTAGTAAATAAGCTGGTTTAATTAGGATTAAATCACAACCTTAACACCAGCCTGCAATTAAAGTATCATTAAAGCATCGGGTCAGTTTGTTTATTGATTTTATGTATCTGTTTACTCTGTTTTTTGCATACGTGTTCAAACACCTGACCGTGAGCTTGTTGTGCATCCAGTTTTACAACCATAGCCCCCCTTCGCAGCATGAACACCCCCAACTCCTCTGGAAAGACTTTTTACAAGATTTTAGAGTGTGTCTCTGGGAATTTGTGCCTTTTGTAATGAAACAAGTGTTTGTGAGGTCAGGCACTAATGCTAAACAACAGTAAGGCCTGACTCATGATTGGTGTGAATGCACAGAGCCCAAACCTCAACCCCACAATCTCTGAATGAATGAACTCTCAAAGTTGTTAAAAACAGTACAGAATACAATATATGCAAAACAGAAGTGACAGTCAGTGCACTATTGCAACTTGGATGGTCATCGTGAAACCCAACCACTATTATTTACTTTCTAGTCAAAAAATTAAGCTAAATTATGTTTTGCTAGGACCGGTGTTATTTTCTTTTAATTCAAGTTATTTGATATTGTTTTTTTTCTATGAGATTTGCGTAAATCCTATTTCTTTTGTTGAGTTAATTTTAGTTCCCATTCCCCGCAAAATAGCACCTAGTACCTATATTCCAAACGTCTCCATATTTCAGATACAGACACCAGCTGCCATTGGTGATTTTATAGATAGACAAATAGATAAATAGATAGACAGACAGACAGACAGACAGACAGACAGATATACAGATATACAGTGTATCACAAAAGTGAGTACACCCCTCACATTTCTGCAAATATTTCATTATATCTTTTCATTTGACAACACTATAGACATGAAACTTGGATATAACTTAGAGTAGTCAGTGTACAACTTGTATAGCAGTGTAGATTTACTGTCTTCTGAAAATAACTCAACACACATCCATTAATGTCTAAATGGCTGGCAACATAAGTGAGTACACCCCACAGTGAACATGTCCAAATTGTGCCCAAAGTGTCAATATTTTGTGTGACCACCATTATTATCCAGCACTGCCTTAACCCTCCTGGGCATGGAATTCACCAGAGCTGCACAGGTTGCTACTGGAATCCTCTTCCACTCCTCCATGATGACATCACGGAGCTGGTGGATGTTAGACACCTTGAACTCCTCCACCTTCCACTTGAGGATGCGCCACAGGTGCTCAATTGGGTTTAGTCCATCACCTTTACCTTCAGCTTCCTCAGCAAGGCAGTTGTCATCTTGGAGGTTGTGTTTGGGGTCGTTATCCTGTTGGAAAACTGCCATGAGGCCCAGTTTTCGAAGGGAGGGGATCATGCTCTGTTTCAGAATGTCACAGTACATGTTGGAATTCATGTTTCCCTCAATGAACTGCAGCTCCCCAGTGCCAGCAACACTCATGCAGCCCAAGACCATGATGCTACCACCACCATGCTTAACTGTAGGCAAGATACAGTTGTCTTGGTACTTCTCACCAGGGCGCCGCCACACATGCTGGACACCATCTGAGCCAAACAAGTTTATCTTGGTCTCGTCAGACCACAGGGCATTCCAGTAATCCATGTTCCTGGACTGCTTGTCTTCAGCAAACTGTTTGCGGGCTTTCTTGTGCGTCAGCTTCCTTCTGGGATGGCGACCATGCAGACCGAGTTGATGCAGTGTGCGGCGTATGGTCTGAGCACTGACAGGCTGACCTCCCACGTCTTCAACCTCTGCAGCAATGCTGGCAGCACTCATGTGTCTATTTTTTAAAGCCAACCTCTGGATATGACGCCGAACACGTGGACTCAACTTCTTTGGTCGACCCTGGCGAAGCCTGTTCCGAGTGGAACCTGTCCTGGAAAACCGCTGTATGACCTTGGCCACCATGCTGTAGCTCAGTTTCAGGGTGTTAGCAATCTTCTTATAGCCCAGGCCATCTTTGTGGAGAGCAACAATTCTATTTCTCACATCCTCAGAGAGTTCTTTGCCATGAGGTGCCATGTTGAATATCCAGTGTCCAGTATGAGAGAATTGTACCCAAAACACCAAATTTAACAGCCCTGCTCCCCATTTACACCTGGGACCTTGACACATGACACCAGGGAGGGACAATGACACATTTGGGCACAATTTGGACATGTTCACTGTGGGGTGTACTCACTTATGTTGCCAGCTATTTAGACATTAATGGCTGTGTGTTGAGTTATTTTCAGAAGACAGTAAATCTACACTGCTATACAAGCTGTACACTGACTACTCTAAGTTATATTTAAGTTTCATGTCTATAGTGTTGTCCCATGAAAAGATATAATGAAATATTTGCAGAAATGTGAGGGGTGTACTCACTTTTGTGATACACTGTATATATATATATATATATATATATACAGACAGATAGACAGACAGACAACAGACAGACAGACAAATAGATGGATAGACAGACAGACATATATACCGACAGACAGATTGACAGACAGACAGACAGACAGACAGACAGACAGACAGACAGACAGACAGATAGATAGATAGATAGACAGACAGACATACTGTATATACCGACAGACAGATAGACAGACAGACAGACAGACAGACAGACAGATAGATAAATAGATAAACATACAGACAGATAGATAGACAGACAGATAGATAGACAGACATACAGACAGATAGATAGACAGACAGACAAATAGATAGATATACAGACAGACAGACAGACATACAGATAGACAGACAGACAAACAGCTGGATAGATAGATGGACTGATGGACAGACAGACAGACTGATAGATAGACAGACAGACAGACATACTGTATATCATTTTAGCTTTATACAAGTTCATATTGAAATGAAACGATGTTCCTCCAGGACCAGGGAGCAACACACAACACAAGTGCAAACAACACAAAATAAACAGTACAGTAAATAGAACTACAGTAAATACAAGGGATATCTGTAAGCTAAAAAGTGAAGGGAGTGGAACCAAAAAAAAAGTGAACATTGTGTAACATTGGAACAAGCACAACTTTTTAAGGTTTAAGGTTAAGCGTGTGTATTTGGGATTCCCCACAGCTGTTTTTTCCATTTTCAGTTTTAGTTTAGATAGTAAAGTAGATATTAATACTGATACTGAAATTATATATATATACAGTATATATATATATACTCTCTCTCTCTCTCTCTCTCTCACACACACACACACACACACACACACACACTGTGTCTGGTCCAGTGCAGTGTGTACACAGATTATGCCCAGTCATTTTACCACAGGCTGCCTGCATTGTTCCAGAGCCCTGAATTTAACCCACTTTCACACAGACGTTAAACGCGTCTCTCCCCGTATGCGTGTCCCCAGGGGGCCGGGGCGTGACCCCCTGGAATTTCCCACTAGCCTGACCCACTGTCCCTGCTGACCCAGTGAAAATGACCACTGCTGTCCACTCAGCTGCTTGCAATCACATGCTTCAGTCTAGCATGTAATAATCCCCGCGCTAACTGTGCTGACTGGAGTCTTTGTTTTACAGCTCTGGGGTTTTGCTTTGCTTTTCTTTGGACTGCATTTAAATCTAAGGTTGTTAAAGCAGAGAAGTGAGAGGGAAGTTCATTCTGTTTATAAATTACATTTTGTCTGCAATACATTAATTAATAATGCAAGAAATGCAAGAAAATAGGAGGGAAGTTGGGAAAAGTGTTTATAGTTGCAAAGAATTTTGAGCTGAGACCCTTCATGACTTTATCTGCATTAGCCTGGTAGCTCCAGTGCATTGATTACAATTGGCCCTGATTTACTAAATACTTACAAAAAATGGCTTGTTTTATGAAATACTTTGAAGCCCTGACAAATCTAGCACTTTTGGTGGGTAAGATTAGGAACAGATGTTGAAAATAAGATGGTATAATTAGGATTAAATCACAACCTTAACACCAACCTGCAATAAAGTATCATTATAGCATCGTCATTTTTTTTTTTTTTATGTATCTGTTCTACTCTGCTTTTCTACAAAACACTTTTTTGCATACATTATATGACCAAAGTGTGCAAACACCTGAGCATAAGCTTGTTGGACATCCGATTTTAAAACCATAGCCCTTCTTTGCAGCATAAACAGTCCCAACTCTTCTGGAAAGGCTTTTTATAAGATTTTAGAATCAAATAGAAAAGAATAGAAACTTTGTCATTGTACATAGTACAAAGAAAAAACTGTGTGGTACCTCTCAAGATAAATGAATCATATAAAAGAAAACAACAGCAACAAGAAAAACATCACATGACAACAACAACACACAAACAGACATAAAACATGCAGTCCATAATAGCACCCAAGATCTGAGGTGCAAAGTAACAAAAATGAGGTGCAAAAATGTGTGAGTGCTTAAGGGTTTGGGTTTTAGGGTTTCTATACTGTGTCTTGAGGAATTTGTGGCTATTTAGTGAAACAAGTGTTTGTGAGGTCAGGCACTAATGCTGCACAGTAGTGGTGGGCGGATCGATCCAAATATCGATATTATCGATACCAACGTTGATATTGGTATCGAATCGATACTAGTGTGATGGGATAGATACATAAGTTTTACTTTTTCTCCACTACATTCAGCACATTTCTCTTGTTTCGTCAGAAAGTAAAGATCATGTCTGTACAGACTCGCTCCTCTCACATCTTACATGCTCACCTCGCTCCTCCCCTCCGACTTTACTGTGGTACCGTCACGCTGTTATAATCCTAACAGGCATCAGTACATTGGTAGGCATTGGAAGGTTGTACATTTTTGAATACTTTGCTTTGCAGATACAGAAATAGGGGCGATTTTATGGAAATAATAGTGTAAACTATACGTACGTAAAGTACGGACGCACCTTACGCACATGAATCAGAGCACGCGTAGTGAGGTTCTTATTCCGTGTTTTGGTGAATGAGAGCTCTTTTCTTTTGACTTTGTGCGTATAAATGTAAACAGAATAGCATTGATTTTTATTTTAAATGAACAAGGACACATGTATTCAGTCACTATTAAAAATGTACAAATTTATTCACCCAGCAAACACAACTATGTGGATGAGTTAGCTGCTTTGTGGTGATACGCCATGATGGTAACGTTGTGAGAAAGTAAAGCACCAGAAACAAGACATCGGACCACTTTAATCAACTGAATTTATTTACAACCCGACTGAGAGCAGCTTCTTACAAAAAATTTATAATTACATTAATACACTTAAAGGTCATGAAAATGTATTCAGATTTAGCAACTTGATGATGCATCTACCTTAATTATTAAAAGGTATCGGTATCGGCGATACTGGCCCTGCATTTATTTGGTATCGGATCGATACCAAATTTTGCAGTATCGCACACCACTACTGCACAGTAAGGCCTGGCTCATGATTGGTGTGAATAAACTCCAGTGGCCGGCACAGCTCGAGGTTCTGAGAAATTGTGACAATCAGCTTTTCCGAGAGTCTAAAATGCTTATCATTAAAAAAAAAAAAAAAAAAAAAAAAAATAAGCTTATCTGCACTATTATCTTCATTATTACTGCTCATAAGTTCTCTCCACTTTTACCGCCTCATATCAAACAGTTCGTCTCATTGGTGGAGCTTTGAAAAGGTCAGCGGCAAACTGGGTCAAAGTTCAATCAGGTAAACTTTGAGCGCCGCAGCAAAAGTGCAGCACCGCCACACTCCATAGGACACAATGGCGGACGTGGTTTAGCCACTTCTAATATGAATGCTCCCTAAGAATTTTGATTATGGGTTAACTGTCAGATGGTGATCCAAAACTTGGATGGTGATCCAAGATGGCGGCGCGTTAACACGCAGCGGCCGCTCTGGGGTCGAAAAACGGTGTTTTTTTGTTGTTTTCAGGAAAAGTTTGTAAGTTTGTTTAGGACAGTTTTGTTTATAAACGTATGGAAACCACTTTTGACTCAGTTTACAACCGCCAGACACTGCTACAATTGAGAAAACAGTCAGAAACCAACCTGCAAGATGATCTGCAGCGAACTCTGCATGAACTCTGCCTACTTCGCGAACCAGGCCTGCAGTCCTCGGTGTTACCTGAAGCAGGTGACCGGGGGAGGGGGCGCCGCAAGCGGTGCTCGAGGAAGCAGAAGCGTGGAAAGCGAGCCGGTGTCCGTGCTAGGCTAAAAGCTAACCCAAGCCGGCCGGCTCTACCATCGTTATTCCTCGCAAATGCATGCTCTCTGGAGAATAAACTGGACTGTGTCAGACTTCAGCGAACTACCCAATGTGAGTACAGGGACTGTTGTGTTTTAATTTTCACTGAAACATGGCTTAGCGACAACATTCCAGACAGTGCCATTCAGCTAGACGGGCTGGCATCGTATCGCGCCGATAGAAATGCAGCTCAGTCCGGTAAAACACGAGGAGGAGGCGTTATTGTTAGATGCAGACCTTTTTATTTACCACGGGAATTCACCAGCGTGCTTATTGTCGCGGTGTATCTTCCGCCCAGCGCAAACGCGAAGGATACATTGAGCGAACTTTACAGAGCCATCAGCGAACTGCAGAACATTCATCCAGACGGGCTGTTTATTATCGCTGGGGATTTTAATCATGCAAATCTCAAGTCTGTTCTCCCTAAATTCCATCAGCATGTGGACTTTGCTACGAGAGGAGCGAACACGCTGGATAATGTTTACACGAACATTGCCGGTGCGTACCGGGCGGAGCACCGCCCCCACCTCGGATACTCAGACCACATCTCTGTAATGCTAATTCCAGCATACAGAGCACTCGTCAGGCGCTCCAGACCTGTACAGAAACAGGTGAAAACCTGGCCAGAAGGATCCATCTCTGCTCTTCAGGACTGTTTTGAGTGCACTGACTGGGACATGTTTAGGGAGGCTGCAACATACGGCGATTACACTGATCTAGAGGAGTACACGACTTCAGTGACCTGCTACATCAGCAAATGCATTGAGGACGTCACTACCACTAGAACCATCACTTCCAGACCCAACCAGAAGCCGTGGATGACTCCAGAGGTGCGTGCACTGCTGAGGGCTCGAGACTCCGCTTTTAAAGCAGGTGACCAGCCGGCTCTGAGAACGGCGAGAGCCAGACTGTCCCGGGCAATCCGAGAAGCAAAGCGCGCACACGGCCAGAACATCCACAGCCACTTCCAGAACAGCGGTGACACACGGCGCTTGTGGCAGGGCATCCAGGCCATCACCAACTACAGGACGACTCCACCCGTCTGTGACAGTGATGCCTCCCTTCCAGATGCGCTGAATGACTTCTACGCTCGGTTCGAGGCGCAGAACAACATGTTGGCGAGGAAGATGATCCCACCTTGTGATGACCAGGTGCTTCGTCTTACCACAGCGGACGTGAGGAGAACTCTGCACAGAGTCAACCCACGGAAAGCTTCTGGACCAGACAACATTCCTGGCCGAGTGCTCAAAGGATGTGCAGACCAGCTGGCAGATGTATTCACTGACATCTTCAACATCTCCCTGAGCAGCGCCATCGTTCCAACGTGCCTCAAGACGACGCACGACTGTACAGCAATGCACAGCTCGAATTCCATCGTTAAGTTTGCAGACGACACAACTGTGGTGGGACTCATCAGCAACAACGATGAGTCAGCGTACAGAGAGGAGATACAACATCTAACGAACTGGTGCCAAGTCAACAACCTGTCTCTGAACGTGGATAAAACCAAAGAGATGGTCATTGACTTTAGAAAGACACTAAGGGACCACTCCCCACTGCACATCGACGGCTCATCTGTTGAGATCGTCAAGAGCACCAAATTTCTCGGTGTTCATCTGGAGGAGAATCTCACCTGGACCCTCAACACCAGTTCTATCACCAAGAAAGCCCAGCAGCGTCTCTACTTTTTGAGAAGACTGAGGAAAGCTCATCTGCCACCCCCCATTCTCACCACGTTCTACAGAGGAACAATCGAGAGCATCCTGAGCGGCTGCATCACTGTCTGGTTCGGAAATTGTACTGCGTCGGACCGCAGGACTCTCCAGCGAGTAGTGAGGACAGCTGAAAAGATCATCGGGGTCGCTCTTCCATCTCTCACGGACATTTTTAACACCCGCTGCATCCGCAAAGCTCTCAGCATTGTGGACGATCCAACCCATCCATCACATGGACTTTTTACTCTGCTCCCGTCTGGGAGACGATACCGCAGCATCCGGACTAACACAACCAGACTGTGTAACAGTTTTATCCCACAAGCAATCAGACTCCTCAACTCAGTACTGTAACAATTTCCTCCGGAAATTTTCTGCTGCCACACACTAAACTGTATTGACTATGTTACTTGCATTTTTGACTATGTTACTTGCATTTTTTGCACACCTCCTGGAACTGAACAAGTAATTTCTGCACCTTACTTGTATTTTTGCACCTTATTTACTTTTTAGGCACCTTATCTGCATTGCCAATTTTACGCTGCTAATGTACAACATGTCACTACCTCATGAACCATTGTACCATCTATTCACCATCATGTACTAACACTTGTCCTTAGTCCTGTCTTCTAATTACTTGTTTATATTAGGGATAATTAGAAATATCTTTTGTAGTTATTTATTATAGGATTTTTTGTATTTATTGTTGTATTTACACTGTTTTTGTATTGTCTTGCACTTTTTGTACCGTGTTACACCGTGATCCTAGAGGAACGCTGTTTCGTTTCAATATGTACTTGTATGTAGCTGAAATGACAATAAAACCTCTCTGACTCTGACTCTCTGACTCTGACATTAAAAATGTTGCATGGTTGATTTAGTCACACTCTTGATCTTCTTAAAGCGAACAGTTTTAAAACGTCTGAAAGTTACTAAGCGTCTGATAACAGATCACAGTTGAAGATGATGTGGATTGTATATTGCCGTACACACACCCGGATGTGTTCATCCAGTTACCGGTTGAAGTAAACCTATCATGAGTTCAGTGATTTTTGAAGACTTCCTGTGATGCTGAGCAGGGCTTAAACGATCACTTGATCCTGTCATGGGTAAAGAAGGAAGATAACAGATCGTGTCTTATATTTGGAAAGTTGTCTTTTTTTCCCCCAAATATGGTAATGATGACTGATTTCACAACCACTGCTCAGGATGATATGAAGGAAGCTTCAGCTCTCTTCAACAAACATCAATCACAGTTTTTCTGTCCCTGTTCAGCCCTAAAAATACAGACAGCAAGGATTTGACAATCATTCCTGACCTGTATTTAGTTGAAAACAGTAAAATACATATTTGTAATGCTCTCTGAGATTCTCTGTGATTCCCCACATGTTTTAGCTCAGCTCAGCACCGGGGACTGAAAGGCAAGGCAGAAGAAAACTGCTCCTGAATCCTCACATCACATCACATATCCTGTCCACTCACACAAGTACATCTCATATTTTCAGCTTTTATTTCCTAAGATGTTGAAGGACTTCACCTTCATGCAAAAGTACATGGAATCTGTGCAATATTTTATATAAGTTAGTTCCAAGTACATTTTCTTAACATGTAACTGGGCGGCATCGTGGCTCAGTGGGTAGCACCGTCGCCTCACAGCAAGAAGGTCCTGGGTTCGATTCCCAGGTGGAGCAAGCCAAGTTCTTTCTGTGTGGAGTTTGCATGTTCTCCCCGTGTCTGTGTGGGTTTCCTGCGGGAGCTCCGGTTTCCTCCCACAGTACAAAAACATGCAGTCAGGGTAACTGGAGATACAAAATTTCCCCTAGGTGTGTGTGTCTGTGTTTGTCTGTGTGTGTGTGTGTGTGTGTGTGTGTGTGTGTGTGTGTGTGTGTGTGTGTGTGTGTGTGTGTTTGCCCAGATTTGTACCTTGAACCAGATAAAGTGTTGGTGAAACAGACAGTAAATGAAATTAACAATTGTGACTGAATACAAACAAGCGATTGAAAGTTAAGGGCCTTGCTAAAAGTAGGGCTTAAACCAGCAACCTTCTAATTAGTAGATAGATAGATAGATAGATAGATAGATAGATAGATAGATAGATAGATAGATAGATAGATAGATAGATAGATAGATAGATAGATAGATAGATAGATAGATAGATAGACATACCGACAGACAGACAGATAGGTAGACAGACAGACAAACAGACACAGATAGATGATAGACAGATAGACAAACAAACCGACAGATACTGTAGATAGATAGATAGATAGATAGATAGATAGATAGATAGATAGATAGATAGATAGATAGATAGATAGATAGATAGATAGATAGATAGATAGACGAACGGACGGACGGACGGACAGACCAATAGATAGATAGATAGATAGATAGATAGATAGATAGATAGATAGATAGATAGATAGATAGATAGACAGACAGACAGACAGACAGATAGATGATAGACAGACAGACAGAAAGCCAGACAGACAGATAGTGATAGATAGATGGACGGGCAGACAGACAGACTGATAGATAGATAGATAGATAGATAGATAGATAGATAGATAGATAGATAGATAGATAGATAGATAGATAGATAGATAGACAGACAGACAGACAGACAGACAGACAGACAGACAGACAGATGATAGACAGACAGACAGAAAGCCAGACAGACAGATAGATAGATGGACGGGCAGACAGACAGACAGACAGACAGACTGATAGATAGATAGATAGATAGATAGATAGACGAACGGACGGACGGACAGACAGACCAATAGATAGATAGATAGATAGATAGATAGATAGATAGATAGATAGATAGATAGATAGATAGATAGATAGATAGATAGATAGATAGATAGATAGACAGACAGACAGACAGACAGACAGACAGACAGATAGATGATAGACAGACAGACAGAAAGCCAGACAGACAGATAGTGATAGATAGATGGACGGGCAGACAGACAGACTGATAGATAGATAGATAGATAGATAGATAGATAGATAGATAGATAGATAGATAGATAGATAGATAGATAGATAGATAGATAGATAGATAGATAGATAGATAGATAGATAGATAACATGTTAACATGTTGTGTCACTCTTTCACATAAATTCCATATTTTTAATGAATTGTTGTTGACTTACGTGAGCCCTGAGTTCATTATAATAATAATAATAAAACATTTTATTTATATAGCGCTTTTCAAGATACTCAAAGACGCTTTACATAAAACAAATAATCAAAACAAATACATACACCATACAAATCATAGTACTAAATCAAAATAGTACATCAACATCAAGAATAATTAAGATAAAAACAAAGAGAGCAGCATAAGACAGTTCATTAAAAATTTGCTAAATTATGAGAGAGAACAACAAATATAGAACAATTTCTTAAAATTAGACAGAAACAGGACAGATTTACATGCAATCAGGAAACTGAAAACTTTACAAGTTTTAGGATCTAGGACTTCACATTTCTGTCGTGATCTATTATACTTTTTTAATGCAGTTTTACCCTTTTGTCTTTCACATTTCATAATACATTTATCTTAGTTTCATACAATTATTTTAAAAGTGAAACGTTTCTGCCCACATTTGTGCCCGCTTTTTATAAGAAGGACCCTGCTCACCCAGCTCATGGACTGTTTACCCTGCTCCCTTCAGGGAGGAGGACACACAACATCCCAACAGGCACCACCAGATTCACGAACAGTCGTTACCCTCAGGCTGGATGCCTTGCCAACTTAACCCTACGATTTGTCAGAATGGGCAGAAATTCCCACAGGTACAGTTCTGTGAAAAAAAGTACCCATTTTTTAATTTCATCTGTTGTTGTATATTTTGCACACACATCAAACTACTTTTAATATTAAAATGGAAACATTTAATTATAAAAATAACCAAAGTAAACAATTTATTTATTTATTTATTGTATTTTTTTGGGGGGGTGGTGATAATTACTGCCCACTTTTTAAGAAGGACCCCACTCACCTTGCTCATGGACTGTTTACCCTGCTCCCCTCAGAGAGAACAGTTGTTACCCTCAGGCCGGCTGCCTTGCCAACTTAACCCTACAATTAGTCAGAATGGGCAGAAATTCCCACAGGTACAGTTCTGTGAAAAAAAGTGCCCATTTTTTAATTTATTCTGTTGTTGTATATTTGGCACACACATCAAACTACTTTTAATATTAAAATGGAAAAATTAAAATATAAAAATAACCAAAGTAATTAGTAACCAAAGTAACCAGGTACTTTTTTCTCCTGTTTTTGTGTATATCTGGCACACACATCAAACTACTTTTAATATACAAGTGTACAGACATTATTTATTTATTTATTTATTGGGGGGGAGGGTGATTCATTCACTAGCCACACTCCTCATTAAGTCCTGTGTAAGGTTTAGAATACCTTCAATCCTCTAAACTCTATTGATTGTTGTGCATTAAAATCCCAAAAAGATTTTAGCACTTAAAGACATAAACAAACCAATCTTACACAAACAGTCATAGCAGTGTCAGAGTCACTTATGTATATATATAACTTGGATCATTCTACAGTATTTAGTCAAATGAGCTGGTTTATGGTCAGGCAGTGATGTTACAAATGTGTTCAGTAGGGCTCAGGTCAGACCACCAAACTATGAGACCATGACTGTCGTTCAGTACACAGATAAACAATCGTACAGACGGGACTCTCTTACACAAAGGTGGACGTGTTATTTGAATGTAATTAGTAGAGCTGATCACGTACGTTCACCTTTTATTTATGCATGCTTTAAATAATTCTACCGTTCTGTGTTAGACTGCACAGGAAATGCCTTTGGACTTGCTCGAAGCAATGTTCATACAAACACAGATATAATGACGTCCTCTGTGGCACGAGTGTCTATACCAGCTTAAAAGTTTCATGTTTTTGATGCCTTGAATCTAAGTGTAATAAAATATACACTTTAAAGGCAGACGAATGTGAACACAATCTTAATATCCAAGTTCAAGTGTTTTAGCCTCACCCATGGCTAATTGAAGGCCAGTTCCAGCACGAGCGTGCCCCTGGGCACAACCCCAGGTCCATTAGGATCTGCTTTGATGGGTTTGGTGTGAAGAAACTTCAGTGGCCTGCAGAGAGCCTGACCTCGACCCTATTGAACACTTCAGGGATAAATTGGAACGTCAATCATGAGCCGGGCTTTTTCAGCCTTTTCTTTTGACATCCGTGTCTAAGCTTACGATTTGTCAGAATGGGCACAAATTCCTACAGGTACAGTTCTGTGAAAAAGTATTTACCCCTTTCTCATTTTTCTTTGTTTTTTTGTATATTTGACACACGTTTCAGATCATCAGACTACTTTTAACAGTAAATATTAGGGCTGGCACCGATCCGATACTCTTTACCGGTATCGGTCCGATGTTGGCCCAAATAACTGGATCAGATATCAGGAGCAAAAAAACATGTAATCCAGTCCAACACTGTTGCTTAATGTAAATAACACTTAATGTAAATAAGGCCATTCAGAAATGAAAACACACTGATCTACTTCAACTTTTAGCATTTTAAAAAATCATCTACTACTGCCACAGCTAAAAACACTGTTTTACAGTGTGTCGTATAAAGTATCTACAATTGGATGATGTGGGTGTCAATCAAACGCGATGGACCAATTAGAATTGACGTAGAGTTTGGTTGAGATTTTCTGTTCAAGTTCTGTCATGTTTGTAGATGATTAAAAACTAGGCCTGTCGTTAATTGCGTTAATTAAAATAAAAAATTTTAATCAAACGATGTTTATTGGGCTGTTTGTGCCACGTAAATATGTGTCTCTGTGGTAATTTGCACTGCTTTAACACAGCAACATTGTGTTTATACTGTAGTGAAAACACGGGCACAACAGGTGTCGTGAGTTACAAATAACTCGAGCTGCTGCTGCTACATATTGCGAAATATCAGGTATATCGAGCGTGAGAAATCATCACTAGACAAAATTACAGTTATTAATTGATGCTTTAATATCATCTTTGGTCAGAGCACGGATTTGTCTCGTCAGGCATTTGCGCGCACGGATACGCGTTACAGGCTTACGAACTTTACACGGAACATAACAAACACTGCTGTTAAATAAATCACAATGGACTGTAGACGCTGGGGTGGTTGGTGCACTGGGGCCCATGGCGGGGGTGAGGGGGGTGTCCTCCATGACATAAACTCAACCACTCACCTCACTGCCCCCCCATTAGCTGCACTCGCCAGGTCGTTATTATTATATTACAATAACTTTGTTAAGTAAAATGAAAATAACTAAAACTGTGCATTAAAATTACCAGAGGCAGGAATTTGGACTTGAAGTGTAACTTCTGATTGACTTTTAATTCATTCTGATCAGCTATCAGCATCTGAAATTTGTTGAGGGGGCCCAAAATGTTTTTTCCACTGGGGCCCATGAGCTCCTAGTTACAACACTGGTGTTGCATCCAAAAATGGTTCATATTAGTAGCGCCTGTTTTCAGTGGCAGGGTTATGAACAGAAAAAGATCCTCACTTTTGTCAGATAATGTGAACAGACTCATTTTAAATAACTGACTGAAAAATGGGTAACTGTTAACAACTCTATATAGGCGTTGGCTGGCTTTCTAAAAATAATTTAGATTTAATCATTTTATCATAATTGTATGAATGTTTTTATTGGTAAACATGTTCTTGCAATAAAAATGTGCATAACTTCAAATTTTGCTTAGTAATTAGTTTGTGATTAATTGCGATTAATTTGGTTCTTTAAAAAATTTTGTCGCGTGACAGCCCTAATAAAAACCAAAGTGCACTTATTAAAAAACCTGCTGGATTTTGAAGAGGACGTCTGTGGCTAAACGGGAAACTGTGTAGTTTGTTTTATTTCATAACACTAATAGATTAAATTTTGTTGAGGATGTGAGAGATCTCCAAGCCGGGACAGGATAGATACATTTGTTTATTTTTTATTATTTAATTGTTTCATTTTTACTGTTTATAAATAATATTTTTTATTATTTATTTTATCATTTTTTTGCTGCCTCTGCAAGGTGTAGACTTGAGAGTTGACAGATGTAGAATTTTTAATTGAAATAATAATTTATTTGTTAAAAACAGATAAAGTTGTACTTTAAATTAGATTTTAAATGTTTGTACGTTGCTACTAAACAAGCCAAAAACGCTGCTAAATGTTCTGTGTGTAAAAGTGAAAATCAGCAGTTGTGTATAAGTGTGATGTTGTAGCTTCTGTATTTATTCCTTTAGAATATTTGTTCCACAGTCTGAGCTAGATAGATAGATAGATAGATAGATAGATAGATAGATAGATAGATAGATAGATAGATAGATAGATAGATAGATAGATAGATAGACAGACAGACAGACAGACAGACAGACAGACGATAGATAGATAGATAGATAGATAGATAGATAGATAGATAGATAGATAGATAGATAGATAGATAGATAGATAGGTTGGTATGTAGATAGATAGATAGATAGATAGATAGACAGACAGACAGACAGACAGACAGACGATAGATAGATAGATAGATAGATAGATAGATAGATAGATAGATAGATAGATAGATAGATAGATAGATAGATAGATAGATAGATAGATACAGTGTATCACAAAAGTGAGTACACCCCTCACAATTCTGCAGATATTTAAGTATATCTTTTCATGGGACAACACTGACAAAATGACACTTTGACACAATGAAAAGTAGTCTGTGTGCAGCTTATATAACAGTGTAAATTTATTCTTCTCTCAAAATAACTCAATATACAGCCATTAATGTCTAAACCACCGGCAACAAAAGTGAGTACAGCCCTAAGAGACTACACCCCTAAATGTCCAAATTGAGCACTGCTTGTCATTTTCCCTCCAAAATGTCATGTGACTCGTTAGTGTTACTAGGTCTCAGGTGTGCATAGGGAGCAGGTGTGTTCAATTTAGTAGTACAGCTCTCACACTCTCTCATACTGGTCACTGAAAGTTCCAACATGGCACCTAATGGCAAAGAACTCTCTGAGGATCTTAAAAGACGAATTGTTGAAGATGGCCAAGGCTACAAGAAGATTGCCAACACCCTGAAACTGAGCTGCAGCACAGTGGCCAAGATCATCCAGCGTTTTAAAAGAGCAGGGTCCACTCAGAACAGACCTCGCGTTGGTCGTCCAAAGAAGCTGAGTGCACGTGCTCAGCGTCACATCCAACTGCTGTCTTTGAAAGATAGGCGCAGGAGTGCTGTCAGCATTGCTGCAGAGATTGAAAAGGTGGGGGGTCAGCCTGTCAGTGCTCAGACCATACGCCGCACACTACATCAAATTGGTCTGCATGGCTGTCACCCCAGAAGGAAGCCTCTTCTGAAGTCTCTACACAAGAAAGCCCGCAAACAGTTTGCTGAAGACATGTCAACAAAGGACATGGATTACTGGAACCATGTCCTATGGTCTGATGAGACCAAGATTCATTTGTTTGGTTCAGACGGTCTCAAGCATGTGTGGCGGCAATCAGGTGAGGAGTACAAAGATAAGTGTGTCATGCCTACAGTCAAGCATGGTGGTGGGAATGCCATGGTCTGGGGCTGCATGAGTGCAGCAGGTGTTGGGGAGTTACATTTCATTGAGGGACACATGAACTCCAATATGTACTGTGAAATACTGAAGCAGAGCATGATCCCCTCCCTCCGGAAACTGGGTCGCAGGGCAGTGTTCCAGCATGATAATGACCCCAAACACACCTCTAAGACGACCACTGCTTTATTGAAGAGGCTGAGGGTAAAGGTGATGGACTGGCCAAGCATGTCTCCAGACCTAAACCCAATAGAACATCTTTGGGGCATCCTCAAGCGGAAGGTGGAGGAGCACAAAGTCTCGAATATCCGCCAGCTCCGTGATGTCGTCATGGAGGAGTGGAAAAGCATTCCAGTGGCAACCTGTGAAGCTCTGGTAAACTCCATGCCCAGGAGAGTTAAGGCAGTTCTGGGAAATAATGATGGCCACACAAAATATTGACACTTCAGGAACTTTCACTAAGGGGTGTACTCACTTTTGTTTCCGGTGGTTTAGACATTAATGGCTGTATATTGAGTTATTTTGAGGGAAGAATAAATTTACACTGTTATATAAGCTGCACACAGACTACTTTTCATTGTGTCAAAGTGTCATTTTGTCAGTGTTGTCCCATGAAAAGATATACTTAAATATCTGCAGAAATGTGAGGGGTGTACTAATTTTTGTGATACACTGTATCTATCTATCTATCTATCTATCTATCTATCTATCTATCTATCTATCTATCTTTCGTCTGTCTGTCTGTCTGTCTGTCTGTCTGTCTGTCTGTCTATCTATCTATCTATCTATCTATCTATCTATCTATCTATCTATCTATCTATCTATCTATCTATCTATCTATAATCTGTCTGTCCATCCATCTATCTATCATCTATCTATCTATCTATCTATCTATCTATCTATCTATCTATCTATCTATCTATCTATCTATCTATCTATCTTTCGTCTGTCTGTCTGTCTGTCTGTCTGTCTATCTATCTATCTATCTATCTATCTATCTATCTATCTATCTATCTATCTATCTATCTATCTATCTATCTATCATCTATCTATCGTCTGTCTCTGTCGATCATCTATCTATCTATCTATCTATCTATCTATCTATCTATCTATCTATCTATCTATCTATCTATCTTTCGTCTGTCTGTCTGTCTGTCTATCTATCTATCTATCTATCTATCTATCTATCTATCTATCTATCTATCTATCTATCTATCTTTCGTCTGTCTGTCTGTCTGTCTGTCTGTCTATCTATCTATCTATCTATCTATCTATCTATCTATCTATCTATCTATCTATCTATCTATCTATCATCTATCTATCGTCTGTCTCTGTCGATCATCTATCTATCTATCTATCTATCTATCTATCTATCTATCTATCTATCTATCTATCTATCTATCTATCTATCTATCTTTCGTCTGTCTGTCTGTCTGTCTATCTATCTATCTATCTATCTATCTATCTATCTATCTATCTATCTATCTATCTATCTATCTATCTATCTATCTATCTATCTATCTATCTATCGTCTGTCTGTCTGTCTATCATCTATCTATCTATCGTCTGTCCATCCATCTGTCTGTCCGTCCATTCATCTATCATCTGTCTGTATGTCTGTCTGTCTATCTATCTATCTATAATCTGTCTGTCCATCCATCTATCTATCTATCTATCTATCTATCTATCTATCTATCTATCTATCTATCTATCTATCTATCTATCTATAATCTGTCTGTCCATCCATCTATCTATCATCTATCTATCTATCTATCTATCTATCTATCTATCTATCTATCTATCTATCTATCTATCTATCATCTGTCTGTCTGTCTGTCTGTCTATCTATCATCGTCTCTCTATCTATCATCTGTCTGTATCTTTCAATCTATCTGTCTGTTATTTCATTTTATTTTTGGTATTTTTATAATTATTATTATGATTATGATTCTTGTTATTAATATTATTATTAAATAATATTGTTTTTTATTTATTATTATTATTGTTTATTATTATTATTATTATTATTATTGATATTGGATTTATTTGCAGTCTGCATCATTTTAAATCAGATCAGAATTGAGAAAATAAGTGCTGGTATAATAAACAAAACAGCTTTACATCTAAAAATTGGATATGCAAGATTAACATTTGCTAACTGTAGTAATTTTACTGCCTGATATTATAATATTGAACAGATCTACTAGTTACAGTCCATACTAACTTTACTATGTATGTAATGCTGTCGTATGTGTGAGTGAATGTACATAATATTATTAAACGATGACCAGTAAATGATGTCAGTTTCACCTCAATAACACACTGACACTTTTATTATCCTTGATTGATTATGGAGGGAAAATTACTATAAAAAGTCAAATCTGTTTAAAAGGTTTTATAAGTTCAGAACATTACAGCTCATCTCTAGTTAGATTGTGGTGTAATAACATCTCCAACCCACATAAACACACACACACACACACACACACATTCATGCAGCTCCCACCGAGCAGGATTGATTGTTGTTGTTAGATGTGTTTGCTGGCCTGAAGTCTTAATGTAGTGTGATATACAAGGCTTGACCCCAGGCCGTGTCTGAGAGCCATTATGTGGCCTGGCAGTTTGGACTGTGCCGGTTTTACAGGTCATCTGTGCCGTCTCCCAGCGCCTCTCACTCCCACCCATGGAGATTAATAGGGGACATTATGGGGATTTTACAATCCCGAGGAGCGTTAGTTCAAGGTGAGTCCGCATGATGGCATGAAATGGGCCCTGATATTGTCCTGAGCTGAGATGTGTAAAAACAGTCCTCATTTTTGTTCGGGTTTCTATAAAAAGCATGGCTTCACCTCCGCTTTCACACTGCAGGGCTTTACTGGCCGGCTGGGGATCGTAAAGGCCAGGCTGGGGAGACGGTAGCTATCAAACCATCACATGGCATCTGAGCATCATGAGAACGGGCACAGTCTTCTGAGACCTGACTTATACCAAAGATGGGCAAATATTGGTACTTGGTTAGTGGGTTTTCTGAATAAACAGTTCGTCTCATTGGAGGAGCTTTGAAAAGTTCAGCGGCAAACTGAACACAAAGAAAGAACCCTGGATCGCTCCACCTGGGAATCGAACCCAGGACCTTCTTGCTGTGAGGCGACAGTGCTCACTCATTTGGTTCGACCCATTTTATTGCCTTTGTCTATAAATGTTGCATAGCTGTGTGGTTATATGCATTTAGTCCATCTGTCTGTCTGTCTGTCTGTCTGCTTGTTTGTCTGCCTATCAGTTTGTCTTAATGTCTGTCCACCGGTCAGCCTGGCTGTCTGCCTAACAGTCTGTCTGTACGCCTGTCAGTCTATGTGTCTGTCTTCGTCAGTCTATCTATCTGTCTGTCTGTCTCTCTGTCTGTATATCTCTTCACCTGTCTGCCTGTCTATCCACTTCTCCGTCTGTCTGTATGTTTGTCCACCTGTCTATATGTCTGTATGTATGTTATTCATCTTGTCCACCTGTCTGTCCACCTCTCTGTCTTTCTGTTTGTATGCATGTTTGTCCTACTGTCTGTTCGTCTGTCTGTACACCTGTCAGTCTGTGTCTGCCTGTATGTTCGTCCGCCTATCTGTCTGTCTATCCACTTCTCTGTCTGTCTGTCCGCTTGTCTGTCCACCTGTCTTTCTGTTTGTATGTATGCTTGTCCGCCTGTCTGTCTGTACACCTGTCTGTCTGTATGTCCGTCCGCCTATCTGTCTGTCTGTCTCTTCACCTGTTTGCCTGTCTATCCACTTCTCCGTCTGTCTGTATGTCTCTTCACCTGTTCACCTGTCTATCCACTTCTCGGTCTGTCTGTTCAGCTGTCTGTCCACCTGTCTGTCTTTCTGTTTGTATATATGTTCGTCCTCATGTCCGTCTGTCTGTCTGTCTGTCTGTATGCCTGTCAGTTTGTGTGTCTGTCTGTATGTCCGTCTCTTCACCTGTCCACATGTCTGTCCACCTCTCCGTATGTCTGTATGTTTGTCCACCTGTCTGTATGCCTTTCCTCCTGTCCACCTGTTTGTCTGTCTGTATGTTAGTCCACCTGTCTGTCCACTTGTCTGTTGGTATGTCTGTCCACCTGTCTGTAGGTATGTTTGTCCTCCTGTCCACTGTCTGTCCATCTGTCTGTCTGTATGTTCATTAACCTGTCTGTCTGTATGTCTGTCTATATGTTCATCCACCTGTTTGTTTGTCCGTCTATCAGTCTGTCTGTCTGTATGTTCGTACACCTGTCAGTCTGTGTGTCTGTCTGTATGTCTGTCCGTCTATCTGTCTGTCTGTCTCTCCACTTGTCAGCCTGTCTATTCACCTCTCCGTCTGTCTGTATGTATGTTTGTCCACCTGTCCGCCTGTCTGCCCACCTGTCTGTTGGTATGTCTGTCCACCTGTCTGTCTGTCCACCTGACTGTATGTATGTTTGTCCTCCTGTCCACCTGTCTGTCCATCTTTCTGTCTGTCTGTATGGCCATCCACCTGTCCACCTGACTGTCTTTCTGTTCGTATGTCTGTCTGTCTGTTTCTATGCAACCAGGTCTGACCCTGTAATGTTGAATGACTAGGCAGCTTGGTGATCGTTTAGCCTTGGTGCCTTCATATACATACATTTATTTATTTATTTATTTATTTATTTATTTATTTATTTACTTTACTTTACATCCACTGCTGTCTTTATGTTCCTTGCACTTCTTCTGTCTTGATGCTCAGAAATAGCGAATGGAGAAGCAGGGTGTGATGTGGGAGGATTGTTATATGAGCGATCTTCTCACATCCATGTGCCATCTCAGTATCTGCTCTCAGAGTGCTAGAATGACGTCGGTCTCGAGGGAGCCATACTGGAGCCCGGCTGGTGAGCAGGAGGCGCTGAGGTCATCGTTGGCAGGGCAGACGATAGCCCTCGGTGCAGGGCAGATGTCCCTCTCCTCGCCGCCGTCCTCCTCTCCCCAGACGCTCGGGAGACGCATCCGTGGCTTTGACCGTGATGTCAGATTGAAAGCCGTGACTCTGAGGACCGAAGGTCAAGCAGACTTGACCCAAGAGTCCTGATGCAGGACTGCTCTATTCAGCGAGTCTCCTTCTTCACCCCGTCCCTCGTTTTCTTCAATTCTTCATCTCATTTTCTTACTGACTGTGTTTACTTTATAGAAATCGCAGTATTTAAAACCCTTCTGTCGTCCTGTGATAAATAAATGTTCCTGATTTTACTTAGAAAAGGAACTAAAATAAAATCTGATGAGTTTAGAGATTATAAATATCACAAAGTACCTGACTGTCTGTCTAACACCTTCATTATTACTTATGTAGTACCTATTACCTACCGGTCTGTCTGTCTGTCTGCCTGTCTGTTCATCCACCTGTCCGTATGTCTGCCTGCCTGTCTGTCTGTCTGTATGTCCACCTGTCTGCCTTTGTGTATGTCTATCTGTATGTCTATCCATCTGTCTGTCTGTCTGTCCATCTGTGTCTGTCAGTCTGTCTGTCTTCATGCCCTTCCACCTGTATGTTTGTCCACCTGTCTGTCTGCCTGTCTGTTTCTTTGCCTGTCTGCCTGTGTGTATGTCTATCTGTATGTCCATCCTCCTGTTTTCCTGTCTGTTTGCATGTCTGTCCGCCCACCTGTCTGTCTGTCTGTTTGTCTGTCCATCCTCCTGTCTGCGTCTGCATGTCCTTTCACCTCTATGTTCGTCCACCTGTATTTGTTTGTCTGTCTATCTGTATGTCTGTCTGCCTGTATGTTTGTCCACTTGTCTGTCTGTCTGTCTGTTTGACCTGTCTTTTGTCTAATGAATCAGACCCACTTAATTAATTAAATGAATCTGTATCTGATGTTTGTCCCCTCCTATGGAAACCTGCATTTCTATAACATCTCAGTGGTTCGGTGCAGTCCTATCTGCTTTACCCAGTATAGATGTACATATTCTTTAATGAAAGCTTGCGTATGGTGCTGTCACCTCTAATTCAAATTCAGTGAGATAGCAGCAGTAGTGTGTAAAACACTTTTCTTGTGTTTTCTTGTGCACATGTTCAGAAGTTCTATTGGCTTTTAACAGCCTGGGATAGAAAAAATCAATCACCGCACCCCAGAACAAAGGCATCAAAGCGAACGCTCTAAACACGGACGCCACGCGGGGGTAAAAATACACACCGTGTGTTCAAGAGGCCTGAACCCTCTACGGTCTGAGAGCTCATGGCTGCTTAATGCAATTAGAGAGGCGAAGGTGGGGCTTTGCTGTGCCTGGTCTTAGTCCTGCTTTAGGCCTTTAATCTGATTGCCTGTTCCAGCGCGGTTTTGTCTGGCTTGCTAACGGCATTGTACCTGACTGAGGCATTTGGTTTCATTACACAGAATTTGGTGGAGGCTTTTTCCCTTGATCCAATCAGTGCTGCCGTCTGGCTGCTGCAAAGCCAAAGCAAAGCTCAGATTGACCACGGCAGAGATCAGGTCACGTCAGGACAGGGTCAGGAGGCCTCGGTCACATCTCACTGAATTGTTTAGAGGGTCGCAGATATTCGTGTGCTTCTCGTCATCTGGGTCACATTTACGCGATTGTTGGAATCGCTGATGAAGTAAAATCATACTAGAGTTCTATAACAAATATTCAAGGTCGGAAATTAATTTTAGGTTCTTAAAGTAATAAACTCTCATCATCTGTGCTCTCAGATGATTATTATTATTATTATTATTATTATTATTATTATTATATTAGTGTTATTATTTTATTTTTATTATTATTAGTATTATTATTAGTATTATTATTATGTGTTATTATATTAGTGTTATTATTATTATTGTTGTTGTTTTTGTTGTCAGGTGTTATTATTATATTCATCATCATAATTATATTATTATTATTTTATTGTTATTATTATTATTATTATTAATACTATTATTATTATTAATTATTATTATTAATTATTATTATTATTATTATTATTATTAAGGCAAGTTTATTTGTATAGCACCTTTCATACACATTGGCAATTCAAAGTGCTTTACATAAGGAAAAAATAATAATACAAAGCATTAAAACATTCCTGAGATCTAGAACCTCAGAAAGACTTCTTGCAAACATTTAGTTACAATTAAGACAACATGAAATTCAAACAAGAGAGATAAAAAATTAAGAACATGAAAAACTAAAAGAAAATATAGTCAAATATACCCTACAATTTAGGGAATATGAAATTCAGACAAGAGAGATACACGTTATTATAGGGGATTAATTATACATATTAACAGGGAAATTACAGTACTAAATACTAAGACTATCCCACAGACTGACAGCAGACAAAGTAACTTAAACTACCGGTCGTCACCAATAGTACATTGTTCGAGTTCTACTGCCACACAATGACGCTCATATAGCGATTTCGTCCATGATATCTCTGTCTTACATAGACAGGCGTCCCAGACGTCTTTACTGTTAATCCTTAAACTACAGTTCAGGTGGAACACACAGCGTCACCTTTTGTAGTACTATGGGCCAGACGGTATCACACAACCTCGTCTGATTCCCACCGGGGTGGAACACACAGCATCACCTAGTACTGATACATTAAACTACACAACTTACCACGGTAATGTTAACAAACACTCATACACTACTCTATAAAAAAATTATTAAGAATATGAAAAACTAAAAGAAATATAGTAAAATGAGGGTAATAGCAAAAATTTCGAGCTCAATCACAAGAAAAAAGAAAAGTTTTTAACCTGGATTTAAAGATTTCTACATTTGAGGAACATCTAATATCTCCTGGCAGTCTGTTCCAGTTATATGCAGCCCAACAACTAAATGCTGCTTCACCATGTTTAGTTTGAACTCTGGGCTCAACTAGCTGACCTGAGTCCATGGATCTAAGAGATCTACTGGGTTTATATTCTCTAAACATTTCTGAGATGTATTCTGGGCCGAACCCATTCAGTGATTTATAGACCAGTAGCAGCACTTTAAATTCTATTCTGTAACTAACCGGAAGCCAGTGTAGAGATTTTAGAACTGGAGTGATGTGCTCAGTTCTCTTCGTCTTAGTTAAAACTCTAGCAGCAGCGTTCTGAATGAGCTGTAACTGTTTAATGGTCTTTTTGGGAAGTCCACTTAAGAGACTATTACAATAGTCCACCCTATATGGAGATAAAAGCATGGATGAGCTTCTCTAGGTCTTGTTGGCACACTAGACCCTTGATTTTGGCTATATTTCTAAGATGGTAGAAGGCTGTTTTGGTGATGGTTTTAATATGGCTGGTGAATGTGAGATCTGAGTCTATTAGAACGCCAAGATTTCGGACTTGGCCTTTGGTTTTTAGAGCCCGGGAACTGAGGTATTCACTGACACTAGACCTCTTCTCTTTGCTGCCAAACACAACAATCTCTGTTTTGTCCTTATTTAACTGTAGAAAATTCTGGCTCATCCAATTATTGATGTTCTCCAGACACTGACACAGTGAATCTATTGGGCTGTAATCATCTTTAATACTAATACATATTAATATTAATATTAATACATATTAATACTATTATTAATATTAAAAGCCCATTAAAAGGCACTAGGTAAAGCACGCTTACCCACTACCATTGAGATCCAGGGCTCATGTCTTAGTGGTGCTATCAGCTGGTCTGTGGTGGCTGGTGGTTAACTGGACTTTGGAAGCAAGTGAGACGGGAATAAACCAGCGCCTGCTCTAAAAGGCCAGTGTCTTTAAGAAGTGGTCAGATATCTCTTAATGGACTGAGCCCGTGCTGCCCTGCTTTCCTTTTATGTGATGAGAGAAATGGCAGCTTCTGTCATACCAGATCTCCTTGGTCCTTTTAAAGCTTGTCAATCACTCCATGACGCAGGAGCGTAAACTGCTTTTTTAAAAGCTCTTCTGCCAAAAGCATCTTGTCGTAATACAATTAAAGACGTCCGAGCGTCTGAGCGTCCAGCTTAGGCTTTACTTCACCTCTCCCGTCCCCCCCCCCATCCTGAAGGCTGTCAAATCAGCAAGGCTCTTTGTTGGTGGAAAGTCGGTGGGTTTGTTCTCCAGTGTCTGTGGCACGTTTGCTAAATTGGTTTAAACGTTTGTTTGTTTGTTTTGTCTCATCACAATTTAATCCTTTTCTCACAGAATTGTGTTGCAAAGCTGCAGTGAGTTTCATTTTTTTACTAAAGGCATACTGTGAATTATAGTGTTATTTATTATTATTATTATTTTATTATTATTATTATTTATTTTTTGCATTTACATGCACTTGTAGGAGACACTAATGTTCTGACAGTATTATTATTCCAGTAATTCCTTAATATTTCTTATCTTTATGTGATTTGATTATTAAAAATATATATTACAGCATACAGCACATGTGATATTTGGTTGCACCAGCATATCTAATTTGCCACTTTAAATAAATTGGCCCTTCCTGATGCAACCCTCCTATTAATCCGGGCTTGGGACCGGCACTTAGAGTGCACTGATGTGTTCCCCCAGTGGCGAGGTTCATGTATCACCATGTTCTGCTGTATTTGTGACCCCAGCATGGGATTCAAATCCCTAAAACTCAGGCTCTGATAGATAGATACATAGACAGACAGACAGACGGATGATAGATAGATAGATAGATAGATAGATAGATAGATAGATAGATAGATAGATAGATAGATAGATAGATAGATAGATAGATAGATAGATAGACAGACATATGATAGATAGATAGATAGATAGATAGATAGATAGATAGATAGATAGATAGATAGATAGATAGATAGATAGATAGATAGACAGGCAAACGGATGGATGAATGGACAGACAGACAGACAGACAGACAGATAGATAGACTGACAGACAGACAGACAGACAGACAGATGATAAATGGACGGATAGATAGACAGACAGACAGATGATGGATGGATGGACTGACATGACAGACAAATAGATGATGGATGGACAGACAGACAGACAAATAGTTTATTGATGGATGGACAGACAGACAGGTAGATGATAGATGGATGGACAGACAGATAGACATATAGATGATAGATGGATAGAAGGACGGACAAACAGACAGATAGATGATGGATGGACGGATGGCTGGATGGATGGACAGACAGACAGACAGACAGATAGATGGATGGACGGACAGACAGACAGATAGATAGACAGACAGGTAAATAGGGGAAACCGACGTATATGGACCAGGAAATATGGACCAGGAAGCTGCGGATAGAGAATCCATTTAGAACAGGTTTTTAAAAGATGCTCCTCATTAGGTGGTTTATTCACATTATTCATGTATCACTTCTCAGCAACAATTAATCACTATAAATCCTGATTAGTCTGCTGTAATTACTCAACGATAACAGACAAAGAGAGGCTGATTATGGAGTTAATTATTCTGACCCCCCCCCATCTTCAGATTCTCAAGAACCTTAGTGTGTTTGAGTTTGTGTGTGTGTGTTTGTTTGTGTGTGTGTGTGTTTGTTTGTGTGTGTTTGTTTGTTTGTGTGTGTGTGTTTAAGTTTGTCTATGTGTGTGTGTTTGTATGTTTGTGTCACGTAAACTGTATTCAAAAATCCCAACAACACTGTTGCACTTACAGCATTACCTTGTGTCATTACAGCACTGAAAGGATCCATCACCCAAATATATCATCAGTGGGGGAACTGTGTGTGTGTGTGATGCAGGTTATCAGAACTTTGTTTGGGCAGGAATCAGAAGTAATCTGCTCTATTCTAATGAAATTAGTTTAATAATCACATCAAAACTATGATGTAATAAGTAACGAATCTGGGACTCTAACGCCAGCCGTAATAAGATCCTTCAGAGTTTAACAGAAATGAAAATGCATTTAGTTTTAGCCAGTAAAAGTGAGAACGTTTTGGGGTTTTTTTTCCTTTTTTTTTTTTTTTTTTTTTTTTTTTTCTTTTCTTTTTTTTTTTTAAACTTTTTTCTTTCTTTCTGTTTTTCTGTTTTTCTTTTTTTGTTTATTTTTTTCTTTTTTTTTTCTTTGTTTTCCTTTTTCATTTTTCTTTCTTTCTTTTTTCTTTTTTTCTTTCTTTTTTCTTTTTTCTGTTTTTTTTCTTTCTTTTTTCTTTTTGTACTTTCTTTCTTTTCCCTTTCTTGTTTTTTTTTCTTAATTTCTTTCTTTTTTTCTTTTTTTAACTTTTTTTCTTGTTGTTTTTCTTTTATTTTTTATCTTTATCTTTCAGTTTTTTTCTTTCTTTATTCTCTTTTTTCTTTTCTTCTTTTTTCCTTTTTTTCTTTTTACTATTTTTCTTTTTTTTTTTCTTTCTTTCTTTTCTTTTTTATCTTTTTTTCTGTTTTTTTATTTTTTTTATTTTTTCTTTTCTCCTTTATTTCTATTTTTCTATTTTTCTTTTTTTTTTTTTTTTTTTATTTTTTTTTTTTTTTTTTTTTTTTTTTTTTTTTTTTTTTTTTTTTTTCTATTTTTTTTTACCCATGCTTGCTTTTACCTTAGGCTCATTTTACCCGCCACCTCAGTTTTTTGGCCCATTCACATTTAAAAAAAAAATCAAGATATCAACACTGTTCCAACTTTAAATCATCCGGCCCATTGATGAAATTGCGACTTGTATACAGCTTTTGGATATGCACACCCGCCACACCCTTTTTTAATACTTTATCGCCCATCCCATTGATGATACCGTGGCTTGTCTACAATTTTTGGACATGCACATTCGTTCACCACCTAAGCCTGTTTTTATACCCATGTTTTGCTCCATTTACTTCCATTTGTTTTTTTGAAAGGCAGGTTGATCTACTGAACTTCTGCATGCATGACCAAAAGTATTTGGACACCTACCACTGCAGAGCTGCACTCATTTACACTCATTTCATTTTCCTCAGGAAATGCACCTCTCTAGTTTGTGTTTGAAATTCTGTGTGCAAAATAGCAATTATTAAAATGGGATTCGCTCTAATAAACTTCGTGCCAGCATCTATTGTGAATACAATCAACCAGTTAAACCAAGTTAATTTACCGTAAAGTTTTAATTTGTTGCACTGTGACCTGCGAATTCATGCCAGCAACCAAGCCGCTCAGCCGCTCTGTGGTGTGTTGACCTTTAAGAGCGTGATTAATACACAGTTCATTTAAAATAACAGAAGTTCTCACTTCTGCGCTGTTCTTTTTACATATTACAGATTTATTACAGATCCAACCTAATTACTAACGATTCTATGTACATGTGTTTTCACAGGGTTGCGTTTCTTTTTTACTGGAGCTGAGCTAGCTTAGCTTGCTAACTACAACGGTAACTAAAAACCTAAAAACTACGTGTCTGTAAACCTGATCAGCTGCCTCAGGTGAGAGGATTCTAATAAGACACAGAACTTATAAGGCAGATTATTTAGACGCACTACTTGGACAGCGATTACGGCAACTACGTTTTTCGCTTACTAAGCTAACACAGTTATCTTCAACCCATTCAAACCTATTGGCTGAGGCACCACAACCCGTTAGCACGCCAGCTAACGTCTCCCTCTGTGTACCGAAAACGATTAAATTGTCACTGCTGAGCCAGAATTTACAAATAATTGACACTTTTATACAAACATTGCACGCTCCTTCGTTATTTAGTCGGGTTATCGCTCAATTAAGGCACCTCAGTAGGAGCATTTCAGGGTATCTAAGAATTTAGACATGCCTTCTTCTCGGGAGCCTCCTCTAGGCTCACTGAGGCCCTCTAGTGGTTGAGGACTACTGGTCTGTGACTGTGTTTTGTGACTTACGTTAATGTAAAGTATGAAAATAGTATGGAAATGTTAAACTGAGTTCAATACCAAATCAGTGATGTGTAGCAATTTCAGGGTTTGGACGAAGCTATCACTGGACCGACTCCAGCCACCGAATTCACCCAGAGCTCAGCCGCTCTTGCCCGGGCAACGTTTGGCCGCCAAACTCTGTTTCTTTATTGATAGAATGTGGCTCCCAGGCCGCACTCGCTCTGCCTAATGATGCTGTCAGAGAAAAATGCACTACCGAGAAGCCACTGGGTCTCCACGTCGCACGCAAGCTAACCAAAGCTGTTTTTATCTACTGCTTTATTTACCTACATGGGTTTTGGCACTTGTGCTGAGAACTGGAGAACCATTTATTATGGAGGATGGTGATAGGGTATTTCCATTAAGCATGGCATGCCAACCTTTATATAATATTATAATATTCTGGTTGCTAATGTAGATATTATAAACAGACCTGCTATATTAAAGCAAATTCTAATAGTCGATATTTCTTACTTCTTAATTAATGACTAAATATAAATAACTAAAGAGACATCAGGGCAACCCGTGTGATTTATGCTTTGTGTTCAATCAGCTGCCAAGCCAGATTATAGATTTGTAAGCTACTTCCTGGCCAATAAAACTGATCCTGTATCGCCGTGTCCCTTGTTTACTCCCAGCTCATGTTGTCCTGTAACATTCCCTAAACTCACTTTTTTTACCCGCCGCAAAGCCACACTGTTAGCATTCCCCAGGTCTAGCCAGGGTGAGGTCCGCTCAGGCCTATGTAGCATAGGCAGGAATGAAAAGTCCCTTCCACCTCAGAGCGTTCAGTCCCAACGCTGCCATCCACACCCCAGCCGTTCCCAGGCGGATTTCGCCATGACGTATCGGTAACGTTTCCTCAGAGAGCTACAGAAATAGCGTGTGGCGCTGCTGGCACAGCGAGAGCAAACACGCCGCTGTGCTCGGCTTGTTCTGCTGGATGTTCCCACGTAGTTTTGACTGGGTTGTTAATTGTTGACTCACAGTGCTTAGGTCAGCTAGATCGACGCGCATAAATCAGCCCTGATGTGCCGTTCTGGCTTCTTTTCTCAAACAGCCGTGATAAGTGGAAGACCTGCTGCCAGTCAGGAGAACATTTCACTTAAAATGATGTTTTGATGGATTTACTGAGAATGTTTATGTAAACAGAACCGATCAACCTATGATTTCTCTGCTCTAAATGGCCTCAATTAACATGACAATGGGGCTCAGTCGCTGACCACTGCATGCTGTTTTTGTAAGGTGTCCTGCACAGTTGTTAGTGGTCGGCATTTGACAGTGCCCATCAACACTGATTAAGCATGCCACACAGCAAGAAGGGTCTGGGTTTGATTCCAAGATGGGACAGTCCTGGTTCTTTCCGTGTGGAGTTTGCATGTTCTCCCCGTGTCAGCGTGGGTTTCCTCCTCCCACAGTCCAAAGACAAGCAAGTGAGATGAATTGGAGCTACTAAAACTTCCCTATGATTGACAGGCGACTTGTCCAGTGTGTTTTCTACCTATTGCTCTTATATATATATATATACTGATCAGCCATAACATTAAAACCACCTCCTTGTTTCTACACTCACCTGTTTCTCTGCATGCTTTGTTAGCCCCCTTTCATGCTGTTCTTCAATGGTCAGGACCCCCCCAGGACCACCACAGAGCAGGTATTATTTGGGTGGTGCTGGTATGAGTGTATAAGAGACAGCAGTGCTGCTGGAGTTTTTAAATACCGTGTCCACTCACTGTCCACTCTATTAGACACTCCTACCTAGTTGGTCCACCTTGTAGATGTAAAGTCAGAGACGATCGCTCATCTATTGCTGCTGTTTGAGTTGGTCATCATCTAGACCTTCAACAGTGGTCACAGGACGCTGCCCACGGGGCACTGTTCGCTGGATATTTTTGGTTGGTGGATTATTCTCAGTCCAGCAGTGACAGTGAGGTGTTTAAAAACTCCAACAGCGCTGCTGTGTCTGATCCACTGAGAATGATCCACCACCTAAATAATACCTGCTCTGTGGTGGTCCTGTGGGGGGTCCTGACCATTGAAGAACAGCATAAAGGGGGCTAACAAAGCATGTAGAGAAACAGATGGTTAAACAGACCATTAAGGTGTTAAGTAGGGCTATTTTAGTTTGGTCTATTGTTTGTTTTATTTAAATTTTTATCTCTCTCTCTCTCTCTCTCTCTCTCTCTCTCTCTCTCTCTCTCTCTCTCTCTCTCTCTGTCATCACTGCACACACACACACACACACACACACACACAGATATGCATATGCTTTCCCTTACATGCAGACCCCAGCAATATACTAGTGGCACCAGCTCAGCACTTCTGCACATCTGCTTTGTCAGATCTTTTCTTTTAGAAATGCCTCTGGATCAACAAGGACAAAAACACTTTCACTATTATTGACCCTGACAGCTGAAGAAGAAAAACAAAACAAAGGCTTCAGTAAAAATGGCTGCATTATTACTTATTTACAGTCCTTCTATAGAGGCCCTATATAGTGTGTTTAAGTGCTTTCTCTTTTTATGGCAGTGGTTTTGGCTGGGCTCTTTGTGATCGAGCTGTGTTTACATAGAAGGAAAACAGATAGGCTTTACAGTCCTGATAAGGATTTATGGCTGAACGCAGCTTCAATCGCTGCAGATAAAAGGATTCATATATGCAGTTAAGGGCAAGTCAGGATCAGAGGATCGGAACCCTGCGTCCTGAAGCCGTGTCACCAACATTTTTGGTATATACCAGGGGTGTTTAACTCATTTTCATCAAGGGCCACATCTACATTATGGTGGTCCTCAAAGGGCCGATTGTAACGTATCCTGCTGTGATTGCAGTCGCCTTTTAAATCTTGGACAGTTTGTTGTTTTTCTTGGAGGTTAAATTCTGTGTTTGGCATCAAAATGCTAAATTTATACTGTACATTTATAACGTATAAGGTACCGGACTAGTAATCAAAAGCTCACTGGTTCAAATATTGCTTAGACAATATACTGTCACAGTACTGTAAGTCGCTTTGGAAAAAAAGCATCTGCTAAATGACAGAAATGTGAATGTAACACGGCCTTATAACAGGAGACGTACCGCTTTCTCTTCTTGAAGCACAAGCTTGTTTACACTTTCAATGTTTCATTTAATTTCCTCCTTCTGCTTCAATTTTCTCTTCTTGTACATTTTGGGGTTATCTGTAAATATTTCTCAACATCTTCTAGTTGCGGGATGCGTCACTTTGCAGGTCACAAAATGGACATGCATTGTGGGAGATGCAGTTTATGTAGGATTTTACGGTGTATTTTAAGACAATTGTTCTGCCCTCGCTAAGAGTTTTTCCCCTTTCTAAGCTAGACTGACAGACAGACAGACAGACAGACAGACAGACAGCTCGCTCCAAAATACAGTTAGGTCGGTTTTATTTGCTTCCCAGCTGTACACTGTGTGCATCAGAATGTAGTAAAACTACAAAATACAAACAATAAAAACAATAAAAACTTAATACAGTATGGGCACATAGCTGTAGTTAAGTGTTACATCTAGTACAATATGAAATTTAACTAAACGTAAAACAGCGCTAACGAGTTAGCATTGTGTGTAAAAATACTAATTGCTAAAGTAACGGTAACAACCGTATTTAATTACGGAATTGTGGTAAATTCGTAACTGAAACGCTGTAACGTACTCGCTAAGCATTTACAAACAACTGAGAATATAAACGTCTGCTACTTACAGACGATGCTTCTGTATTGGATTGCAAGAGAATTAACTTCTATTTATTATTGTTTACACTACTGACTACATTACCCCACGTTCTTTTGCTGCTAAAACATAAACGTCAGATGGCTTTCTAGCAAAAGTCAAAGTTAGTTTAGCTAGGAGTAGCTAAGATGTCAACAGTTGGCGCTTATAGGCGCAAGTGTACCATTAAATTATAAGTATGTCTCTGTAACTACTCAAACCATCACAACAATTATACGTCTTTTAAGCTCTCGCAGGCCACATAAAATGACGTGGCGGGCATCGAGTTTGACACGTGGTATATACAGTCGATCCTTGTGGCTGAGATTGCCGTCTTGCTCTTTCTGAGTATTTATGATATTCACATCAATAAGATCCATGTTATTTGTTGTATAAATTCATAATAAGTACGGCACGGTGGCTAAAAGGTGCCTCACAGCAAGAAGGTCCTGGGTTCGATCCCCAGGTGGGGCGGTCCGGGTCCTTTCTGTGTGGAGTTTGCATGTTGTCCCCTTGACTGGGTAGGTTTCCTCCTGGTGCTCCGGTTTCCTCCCACAGTCCAAAGACGTGCTTGTTTGTTTGTTTGTTAGGATTTTAACATCATGTTTGTTTTAACAACAGTGCTACCCACTTAGCCACCGTGCCGCCCCAAAGACGTGCAAGTGTGGTGAATTGGAGACACTAAATTGTCCAGGACTGTGTTCGATATAATCTTGTGAACTGATAAATATTGTGTAATGAGTAACTACCGTTCCTGTCATGAATGTAACCAAAGTGTAAAACATGACGTTAAAATCCTAATAAACAAACAAACATAAAAAGTACAATTTTAATATAAAGTTATGAAGTAATGCCAGATCCAGTCCTCGCTCTGTTAATTACGGAACAGAAAGTGTCCACAAATCAGCAGTGCAGCAGTAAACGAACTTGTATAGATCGCGTCTGTAAAAGAAAGAAAGCCAGGCACATCTGAAAGTCGTTAAGCACTGAACGAGCACCTCAGCGGCCCCTAAAAACATCCCGGCTTTTGCTAACTTGGCAAGATTTGTTTACTACAATGGCACTGCTGTCTCGTGCTGTAAGTCAGTTTAAACACTGTAAACGCAGGAATGAAAAGTATGGCTCAGCCACATGATAGGAATGTCGAGAGCCGTGGCTTTAAAATAACAATCTGCTTTAGTTATGTGGTGCGTTTTGGGACATTTTATGACGACTCATTATACAGATCTCTTTTTCACACAATGGAATATGATTTTAAGAAGTCTTTACACACATCAAATTTATTTGGATCCATAGAGACGTACATGAAGAATGAAGCAGGTTCGAGTCCTGCAGTATGACTTACACCGACTAGGCATAACATTATGACCACTGAGAGGTGAAGTGAATAACACTGATTATCTCTTCATCACGGCACCTGTTAGTGGGGGGGCTATATTAGGCAGCAAGTGAACATTTTATCCTCAAACTTGATGTTAGAAGCAGGAAAACTAGACAAGCGTGAGGATTTGAGCGAGGGCCAAATTGTGACGGCTAGACGACTGGGTCAGAGCATCTCCAAAACTGCAGCTCTTGTGGGGTGTTCCCGGTCTGCAGTGGTCAGTATCTATCAAAATTCTCCAGATCTCAATCCAATCAAACGTCTGTGGGATGTGCTGTACAAACAAGTCCGATCCATGGAGACCCCACGTCACATCTTACAGGAGATACCACAGCACACCTTTAGGGGTCTAGTGGAGTCCGTGCCTTGACGGATCAGGGCTGTTTTGGCAGCAAAAGGGGGACCAACACAATATTACAAAGGGTCATAATGTTATGCCTGATCGGTGTATTCTACTAATGATGCCTATCCATGTGTGCATGGCAGTGTGTTTGATTCTGTGCCACCTATAAGAGTGGGTGTGGGTATGCCGTCTGTGTAGCCCAGTGGGCAGTGCACAGCTTTTTCATTCTTCCGTCCTGGTACAGGTGTTTCCCCATGTCCATGTGGGTTGTATATTGGTTCTTCAGGTTCCTTCCACCTTCCAGAAACATGCATATTCAAAGTCACAGTGAATCCAGCAGCACATGGGAGCCAGGCAGAGGGAATACACTTGGGACAGAGTGCCAATCCATCACAGGGCATTAAACACTCACCCTTTAATTAGAATGATTTAGAGCAGCCAATCCAATTTGTGGTGGGAGAAATCCTGAACCTGAGCATTACAGACAGTGACTGAGATCCTCAGAACCTTTGTTGCTCTGCGGCCCCCACATTACCAGTTATACCATCATGCCACCTCACATACAGGGTGGTGTATACATGTTACACTGATACCCAGGTACTGAAATCCCACTTGTGTCTACATTTAACAAATATAAGCGAATGTCCCATGTGAGTGAGTGAGTGAGTGAGTGAGTGAGTGAGTGAGTGAGTTAAGTGTTTAGTAGTTAGTGTTTCTGGGTGGCATCAAAGTCATTCTGTGTGGAATCACGCAGCAGTAAATCATGTTTGTCCACTACAGTATATATATGAGTGGATCAGACACAGCAGCACTGCTGGAGTTTTTAAATACCGTGTCCACTCACTGTCCACTCTATTAGATACTCCTACCTAGTTGGTCCACTTTGTACATGTAAAGTCAGAGACGATCGCTCATCTACTGCTGCTGTTTGAGTCTCAGTCCAGCAGTGACAGTGAGGTGTTTAAAAACTCCAGCAGCGCTGCTGTGTCTGATCTACTCATACCAGCACAACACACACTAACACACCACCACCATGTCAGTGTCACTGCAGTGCTGAGAATGATCCACCACCTAAATAATACCTGCTCTGTGGTGGTCCTGTGGTGGTCCTGACTATTAAAGAACAGCATGAAAGGGGGCTAACAAAGCATGCAGAGAAACAGATGGACTACAGTCAGTAATTGTAGAACTACAAAGTGCTTCTATATGGTAAGTGGAGCTGATAAAATGGACAGTGAGTGTAGAAACCAGGAGGTGGTTTTAATGTTATGGTTGAACTTTTTCCATCACACAGATTGCATGTAGTGTGTGTGTGTGTGTGTGTAGCATTGCTCAGTTGAGCACTGATAAAAAAGAGTGATGAAGTGTAACGGGGGAGAGAGTGATGAGCCCTTGTCGGGCCCTTAATCATCAGAGGGGCCGGGGGTCCCAGAGCTGATCAGACTTGCTTTTTGTGTCAAAGTGATCGGCCAGGTCAGAGTTCCCGACAGCCCGGGGGGCCACACGGCACCAGGAGCACAACACGTCCTTGGAAAATGATATGTGTGTGTGTGTGTGTGTGTGTGTGTATGCACCTCAGGCAATAGATCCTGTTGCGCCGCCTCTATCCAATCCTTTCACGCTACCCCGTTCCCCTCTTGATTGAACGCAGTCCGTCTGAGTAAAGTGAAGCGGACAAGTCCGTCCCTCCCTCCCTCAGGTTCTCACCATCCTCTGTCTTATTGCCCCTCTCTGGGGGTTTAGGGGTAATACTGACAGAGCTCTTAGCTCTTAAAGGGATTGTATCGATCGTCTCACCTTGCTGCACATCAATACAGACCACAGATCCAGCACGAGCGGGAAGAAATGAGAACGCTTTCACTTCTAATAAGTTCCCTCATATGTTAGCATACTAATCCTCACCTCGCCAAAACCTCCGCGCGGTATTAAACCGTTTCGGTTATTATGCGCCGGGCGGGTCGGGGAAATAGATTCGTCTCTGCCCGAGTGAAAGATCTCCTCTCCTGCTGGACGTGACGAGCAACCGAAGAGCGTTTGACTTCACGGCGCCTGGCTAAAGGCCGAAGGTCAGAGTGCAGGGGGCTCGGCTGCTGGCTGTCGTCTGGAGCCGAAAGCAAACAAGCTGCGCTGCGGCCAATCGGAGAGCGGGACGGCTATTCTGTGTGTGTACGGTTAAAGTCTCATCCTGTGCGGCGTAATTCCCTCGAACAAAAGCCTGCAGTGTTTAGCCGCCCACGCTGGATTAGCAATACGACTCCTTCTGTAGCGTTTTACTTTAGCAGAACTGAGGAGGATCAAGTGCTTATTGAAATTTAGTCATTTGAGAACTTTAGTTAGAGCGTAAACAGTTTGCGGGTTTGAACTTAATGTGTTATATTATACTGAGTCGACAGTGCTACCCACCGAGCCATGGTGCCACCCCTGTTGCTAACAGGTAAACTGATCAGCCATAACATTAAAACCACGTCCCTGTTTCTACACACATTGTCCATTTTATCAGCTCCACTTACCTTATAGAAGCACTTTGTAGTTCTACAATTACTGACTGTAATGGTCAGGACTCTCCCATGACCCCCACAGAGCAGGTATTATTTGGGTGGTAGATCATTCTCAGCACTGCAGCGCTCACTGTCACTGCTGGACTGAGAATAGTCCACCAACCAAAAATATCCAGCCAACAGCGCCCGGTGGGCAGCGTACTGTGACCACTGATGAAGGTCTAGAAGATGACCGACTCAAACAGCAGCAATAGATGAGCGATCGTCTCTAACTTTACATCTAGAAGGTGGAACAACCAGGTAGGAGTGTCTAATAGAGTGGACAGTGAGTGGACACGGTATTTAAAAACTCCTTCATACCAGCACAACACACACTAACACACCACCACCATGTCAGTGTCACTGCAGTGCTGAGAATGATCCACCACCTAAATAATACCTGCTCTGTGGGGGTCCTGATTATTGAAGAACAGCATGAAAGGGGGCTAACAAAGCATGCAGAGAAACAGATGGACTACAGTCAGTAATTGTAGAACTACAAAGTGCTTCTATGTGGTAAGTGGAGCTGATAAAATGGACAGTGAGTGTAGAAACAAGGAGGTGGTGTATATCATATGTGTGAAAACAGAAACAGGCGGAAGCTGAAGTGACCTCCGCTTCTACCCGAGAGAGGTTCAGCTTCAGTCAGCGCTTCAGTCTGTCTCGTGTGGTGCAGCGATGGACGCCTCTGTCTCTGTCCTGGATTAAGAACTCGCTAGTCTGATCTTAAGTTACCAAATTATACACGAGCAGTTTTGTGGGAAATCCAAGCCTGCGCTTAAACAGGCTGTCCTTTCACTGAACCGGGCGGTGAGGAAAACCCCGTCTTTTAGCCTTAATTCCTGCCTTTTCAGCACAGGCTTGGGTTTGTGTGGGAAACAATGGCGGCCGACTGCATTTACATTCTTCAGCATTACTGTACGATCCAGAGGTAATTAAACAGTGAGGCGGTTTTCACCGGTTTAACGCCGAATTCCTGCACACCGGGTTCGAAAACACTGGGTTTCCCGTTTGAACTCTGGCTACCTTCATGTGATGTCTGTTTTTGGTAGCTGTATGGAGTCTGCAGCTTTTCTTTTACTGAGCATTTCCACACAGCATCCAGGACCGACAGATTTATTTATTTATTTATTTATTTATTTATTTATTTTATTTATTAGTATTTTAATGGCATGTTTTACTTTGGTTCCATTCCTGACAGGACACGTAGTTACTGGTTACACAAGATTCATCACGGCCAATTTTGTAGCTCCAATTCGCCTCACTTGCATGTTTTTGGACTGTGGGAGGAAACCGGAGCAAACTCCCGAAGAAACCCACACAAACTCCACACAGAAAGGACTGCTCCACCTGGGAATCGAACCCAGGACCTTCTTGCTGTGAGATGAGAGTGCTACCCACCAGTTGGCTGTTGTTCATGCAGGGTGGGATCCAGACAGGGACTCATAAGTGGTGCAATTACGACCTCTGCTGGCTGATTGAGTTGAGGGATAATACGTTGATCAGGGTGTGTCTCTCCGTACACAAAGCTGATTCGCATATGAACTCGCCTCATGCAGGTGAAAAGATGCAGTCGGCTACTGCACACGTGTCAGTGGGGAGTGTGTCTCCTCAGTCAGGCCGGGGATCAGCACCAGTAGAGAGGAAGCATATTTAAAATTTTAACATTTTTTAACATTTTAAAAAGATGTGTCGTGTCAGGGTCGTAATCGCTGTATTTGTGGTAATTAAAAGGTAAATTTTTTTTTTAATGCATTTTAAATGTCCATTTTATCAGCTCCACTTACCTTATAGAAGCACTTTGTAGTTCTACAATTACTGACTGTAGTCCATCTGTTTCTTCAATGCTCAGGACCCCCACAGGACCACCACAGAGCAGGTATTATTTAGGTGGTGGATCATTCTCAGCACTGCAGTGACACTGACATGGTGGTGGTGTGTTAGTGTGTGTTGTGCTGGTATGAGTGAATCAGTTTTTTAAACACCTCACTGTTACTGCTGGACTGACCAAAAACACAATAGTCCACCAACCAAAAACATCCAGCCAACAGCGCCCATGGGCAGCGTCCTGGGACCACTGATGAAGGTCTAGAAGATGACCAACTCGAACAGCAGCAATAGATGAGCGATCGTCTCTGACTTTACATCTACAAGGTGGACCAACTAGGTAGGAGTGTCTAATAGAGTGGACAGTGAGTGGACACGGTATTTAAAAACTCCAGCAGCGCTGCTGTGTCTGATCCACTCATACCAGCACAACACACACTAACACACTACCACCATGTCAGTGTCACTGCAGTGCTGAGAATGATCCACCACCTAAATAATACCTGCTCTGTGGTGGTCCTGTGACTACAGTCAGTAATTGTAGAACTACAAAGTGCTTCTATATGGTAGGTGGAGCTGATAAAATGGACAGTGAGTGTAGAAACAAGGAGGTGGTTTTAATGTTTTGGCTGATTGGTGTACCTGTATTGTTTTCTTGTTGTTTGTTGTAGCCTAAAGTCGTTCTGTACTTCACACTTTAACATGTTCTTGACCTGTTATGAAGCATCGGGTGTATTAGGGCTGTAACCACATAAAAAAGTTCCCGATCTCCCGTTAGACCCCCCTGTAATATCCTCTCTAACAGTCCTACGTCGGAGTGTGTGTGGAGGAAAGCTGGGTCGGCCGCGGTGGCTTCATGCTCGTTTAAGCGCATTACGAGGGCTGTTTGAACGAGCTCTGGTATTAACATCGTGCTCATGGTCAGTGCATTAAGTGACTGTAATGGCCCCGAGTGGCACTTTTTATTAACACTTAAATGTTTAAAATCCTGGGTCGCTTACTCCCTTCGCCTTAATGATTTTTAACTCAGGTCCCTTATTCATGGCACTTGGTTTTAAACAATGAACTGAAACCAGAGTGCTGTCGAAAAAAAGTGATAATTATACATTTAATTTAAAAATGTTTACAAAAAAGTATAATTAGTTCTGAATTTCAGTTGGTTTGATTAAGACTAGTGCCTGTAATGCCAAGTTCACACTACATGACTGAGGCTTTCAAGTGGGTGTGGTTTTCACACTACACGACTGATCGGTGAAAGGGGGTTTCACACTACACCATCTATCACCAACTGGAATCGCAAGTGAGCTTCTCTGGTCTCCCAAACTACGTTTTGTCACGAAAACGAGAAGTGGCGAGGGGTTTAATGATACCACATCCAAAAATGCACGTGAACAAGTAGCGAGAGATCAAAGTTTGTGCGCTGATGTGCAGCGCAAAAACAAAGAGGAAAAATAAATGAATCTGAGTGGATTTGGCAACGCTTGGAGGTTAATAAATGTTTTTTTTTGTAATGCAGTGTTGGTATTATGGTTTGGCGTGGACGATAAGTTGAGTGTGTGCCAATGTATTCTGATATAACTATATTATCCCTCTCACCGCACTCATTGCCAGTCGCAACCGACTGATCCAGATATTCAACATGCTAGAAATCTCTCCTCAGTTGCCGAGTGCTCGGCGAGCCGCTCAGATCGAGTTGTTGAGTAGTTCACACATAGCGATTGAGAGCCGAGTTTCGATCGCCGAACAAAAGCCGAGTTGCTCCCGAGCCGTTAAATCTAGTGCCGACCAGTCGCCGAGTGAAAATCAGGGCAAAAATCATGTAGTGTGAACTAGGCATAACAGTAATTGAGACTTAAATTCTGTAATTCTAGCATGTGTCTAAACAATTTTAGACTAATTTTAAAGATAATTGTTTGAGCACTAATGACCTGGTTTGTAGAATATCTTTACAAGTGTTTGTTTATTCATTCACTGTCTGTTTTACCACCACATTGTTCTATTTTAATAGAATAGAACGCCTTTATTTGTTATATATACTGTACATATTCTGATTAGCCATAACATTAAAACCACCTTCTACACTCACTGTCCATGTTATCAGCTCCACTTACCATATAGAAGCACTTTGTATTTCTACAATTACTGCCTGTAGTCCATCTGTTTCTCTGCATGCTTTGTAAGCCCCATTTCACCCTGTTTTTCAATGGTCAGGACCCCCACAGGACCACCACAGAGCAGGTATTATTTAGGTGGTGGATCGTTCTCAGCACTGCAGTGACACTGACATGGTGGTGGTGTGTTAGTGTGTGTTGTTCTGGTATGAGTGGATCAGACACAGCAGCGCTGCTGGACTGAGAATAGTCCACCAACCAAAAATATCCGGCCAACAGCGCCCCGTGGGCAGCGTCTTGTCACCACTGATGAAGGTCTAGAAGATGACCGACTCAAACAGCAGCAATAGATGAGCGATCGTCTCTGACTTTACATCTACAAGGTGAACCAACTAGGTAGTAGTGTCTAATAGAGTGGACAGTGATTGGACACGGTATTTAAAAACTCATACCAGCACAACACACACTAACACACCACCCAAGTAATACCTGCTCTGTAGTGGTCCTGTGGGGGTCCTGTGGGGGTGTGCAAAGGTATTATGTAATTGACAAAACAAAAAGAAGCATTCAGTTGTTTCATAGTATTAGAAGTTTTAATGGAAGACCTAGGAGAGGATGTTTTGGAATATGGATTGTAAACCAGAATATCTGGTAGCTACCAGGACCTTGCTGTTTATATTTTAAGAGGTCCAGGATGTGACATCACAACATCCACTGAACCTCCTGGTCACTCAGTCGAGTCTTTTATTTTACTTCTCGTCTGAAGCACAACAAAAGAGGAGCTCCTGTTAAAGCAGCTCCTCCTGCTGCCCTGCTGTTACACTTCATGTCAGTTCTCTCGCCATCTTGCCGTCGTTTTCCTGCATGTCATGATATTATTCTGTGGACTTCCTGTGTCGGCTCATTTATATTCAGCACGGCTCGGCTGTCAGATCCCTGTTGAGATAGCACAAAACATCGACGAGCTCTCCAGCGTTTATTTACCCCGTCCTCTTTTGTTGCCCCTAAGATAGTGTTGCGCTGTTTCATGTTCTTTGAAAGGTTCAGTCGAGCTCCGGAGTAATTTTCCATCGAAACAGAAAACAGAGCGTGTCTTTTAGCTCTTAGCGCTCTTAGCGGAGGCTAGCTAAATGCCAGGCTCGAGTTCTCCTGTATGAAGAGGCTTTAAAAGAAAATTATTCTGGAAAGGAAAGGGGCAGAGGACCTGTCGCTTCGCTATCGTGAGCTCTGCAGGCACTGCGCACACCAGAAGCAGATTAGGAAGAGGTTAGGGGAGGGTCATGTGTCCTAAATTCAAGCTGAACCAAAGGGAGATTCACAAATTGTTGTTCTTCAAAGGCAGGAGCTTAAAATGCTCAAAATCTCACAGTAAACTCACACTAAATATTCTTGAATAGGGTTTCTTAAGTAGTTCACCATGTTGAGATGTTGAGATGGTTGGAGTCAAAACAACAACAATAAAAATGACTAATTCATCCTTTCCACGAAGTTGATTCAGTTTATCTGGACACAAAGTTCAGTGTGGAGATACATTTTGTCGCACTGGTTGGGGTATTCACCACCAGCTTAGGCTGAAGAAGTCACTGTTTTCTGTCACTTGGATGAGTGACGAAACGTATCTCCACACCAAACTTTGTGTCCAGATGAATGGATACAACTTTGTGTACCTGGATTATTGAGCAGGCATCAAGTCATTCATTTTCTGTTGCCTTTGGGGGTGGGGGGGTCACATCATTTATTATTTCATATTGTGCTCTTTTTGTAATATTTGAAGGTACAGAAATGTATTTTGGATGTGGTTTACATATATATATATATATATATTAGGGCTGTCAAACGATTAAAAATTTTAATCGCGATTAATCTCAGAATTTCATATAGTTAATCGCGATTAATCGGGTTTTTTTTCTTTTAAAGGAGGTGCTTTTAATGTTATGGCTGATCGGTGTACATACACTAACATACACAAAAACTCATTCACAATCAACACAGTCTTGTTCCCTGGGTTCTGACAACTCATACTAGTGACTATATTACTTGCATCTTTGCACAGTATTGCATTGTTTTTGCACCTTATTCTCACCTTATTCTACCTGCTGCTATACAGGTCCTTCTCAAAAAATTAGCATATTGTGATAAAGTTCATTATTTTCCATAATGTAATGATAAAAATTTAACTTTCATATATTTTAGATTCATTGCACACCAACTGAAATATTTCAGGTCTTTTATTGTTTTAATACTGATGATTTTGGCATACAGCTCATGAAAACCCAAAATTCCTATCTCAAAAAATTAGCATATTTCATCCGACCAATAAAAGAAAAGTGTTTTTAATACAAAAAAAGTCAACCTTCAAGTAATTATGTTCAGTTATGCACTCAATACTTGGTCGGGAATCCTTTTGCAGAAATGACTGCTTCAATGCGGCGTGGCATGGAGGCAATCAGCCTGTGGCACTGCTGAGGTGTTATGGAGGCCCAGGATGCTTCGATAGCGGCCTTAAGCTCATCCAGAGTGTTGGGTCTTGTGTCTCTCAACTTTCTCTTCACAATATCCCACAGATTCTCTATGGGGTTCAGGTCAGGAGAGTTGGCAGGCCAATTGAGCACAGTAATACCATGGTCAGTAAACCATTCACCAGTGGTTTTGGCACTGTGAGCAGGTGCCAGGTCGTGCTGAAAAATGAAATCTTCATCTCCATAAAGCTTTTCAGCAGATGGAAGCATGAAGTGCTCCAAAATCTCCTGATAGCTAGCTGCATTGACCCTGCCCTTGATAAAACACAGTGGACCAACACCAGCAGCTGACATGGCACCCCAGACCATCACTGACTGTGGGTACTTGACACTGGACTTCAGGCATTTCCTTCTCCCCAGTCTTCCTCCAGACTCTGGCACCTTGATTTCCGAAAACACTGAGCAACAGTCCAGTGCTGCTTCTCTGTAGCCCAGGTCAGGCGCTTCTGCCGCTGTTTCTGGTTCAAAAGTGGCTTGACCTGGGGAATGCGGCACCTGTAGCCCATTTCCTGCACACGCCTGTGCACGGTGGCTCTGGATGTTTCTACTCCAGACTCAGTCCACTGCTTCCGCAGGTCCCCCAAGGTCTGGAATCGGCCCTTCTCCACAATCTTCCTCAGGGTCCGGTCACCTCTTCTCGTTGTGCAGCGTTTTCTGCCACACTTTTTCCTTCCCACAGACTTCCCACTGAGGTGCCTTGATACAGCACTCTGGGAACAGCCTATTCGTTCAGAAATTTCTTTCTGTGTCTTACCCTCTTGCTTGAGGGTGTCAATGATGGCCTTCTGGACAGCAGTCAGGTCGGCAGTCTTACCCATGATTGCAGTTTTGAGTAATGAACCAGGCTGGGAGTTTTTAAAAGCCTCAGGAATCTTTTGCAGGTGTTTAGAGTTAATTCGTTGATTCAGATGATTAGGTTAATAGCTCGTTTAGAGAACCTTTTCATGATATGCTAATTTTTTGAGATAGGAATTTTGGGTTTTCATGAGCTGTATGCCAAAATCATCAGTATTAAAACAATAAAAGACCTGAAATATTTCAGTTGGTGTGCAATGAATCTAAAATATATGAAAGTTAAATTTTTATCATTACATTATGGAAAATAATGAACTTTATCACAATATGCTAATTTTTTTAGAAGGACCTGTATAAACCCTACACTGCTAACTGGATATCAGAATACGTTTTTATTAGGGCTGTCGAAGTTAACGCGATAATAATAACGCGTTCCAGTGTTGCCAGATTGGGCGGTTATCCGCCAAATTGGGCGGATTTTGTTGGAAAACAATTTAATAGCATTTAAATAACACTTCTGTTTAAAAGAAAATATTACGTTTTAAGAAGCACCAGCATTGTAGAAGGTTATTAAAAGTAAAGTCAACTTTCAATGCTGATTTGGCTTAATAGTGTTGGTCAGTCTGTATCATATTCTTAAAATGATAAAGTATTGCAAAGGAATATCTTTGAAACTCTTCCTCATAATGTTAAGGTTGCTATATTTTGGTTTTTCACTTGTCAGGGAAAATTAAGAGAGAAAAAAGCTTATTATTATCATGCGTGTGATATATATCATTTACGTGATCTGCGTATCACGTTACCACTGTGTGTTGTACGTCACTGAGCTGATATGTGTATCAGGTGAGCAGCGGGTAACGGCGTGTTATGTTTAAGTGTGATGCTCCAAGTTGTGGATTAAGCAATAAAGACAAACACGTTCTCCACCTAACTAGTGTCATTTGTATTTCGTGGTTAAGTACAAAACATAACAATGCGGGTCTTCGTGATGTAATTCTACATGGCACTCACTGACTGTATAGGTCAATTTTTCCTGTATAGAATTTGCGTTAACGGCACAATTTTTTTTAATCGCGCTAAATTGAGATCGCGTTAATGCGTTAATAAGGCGTTAACTTCGACAGCCCTAATATATATATATTTGGGGGGGATGGTGATGTCTTCATTTTATTTCGCTTTTAGAAGGGGGGGGGGGGGGGGCACGGTGGCTCAGTGGGTAGCACTGTCGCCTTACAGCAAGTAGGTCCTGGGTTCGATCCCCAGGCGGGGCGGTCCGGGTCCTTTCTGTGCGGAGTTTGCATGTTCTCCCTGTGTGTGCGTGAGTTTCCTCCCACAGCCTAAACACATGCAGTCAGGTAGGTCAATTGGAGACACTGAATTGTCCTATAGGTAAATGGGTGTGTGTATGTGTGTGTCTGCCCTGCGATGGACTGGCGCTCTGTCCAGGGTCTTACTGTGTGCCTTGCGCCCATTGAAAAACTGGGATAGGCTCCAGCACATAACCCCCCCACACGCACACACGCACGCACACAGTGAGTGAGTGAGTAAAATAAAGCAGGTACCAAAATCGTAGTCTTGGTTTTTGACCAGACAGAACAGACAGAGTTTTGGTTTTCAGGTACCAAAATATATCACTTTATACAGCTGGAAAATTTCCAAAGTTGGTTGGTATGTACTTTAAACAGGTACAAAAAGCCAGTGACCAGTGTGAAAAGCACAGCTCCAGTTACCAGGTACCGACCAGTCCATGTGATAAAGCCCATGACTCAGAATCAATCTGCGGCCGGTGTAAAAAGTACCACCAGCACACATGAAGAAAAGCTATAAGCATGTAACCTTTTCATATATGACATCACCATTGATCTGTAGCTGTACAATAACTTCTATCCCATCATATCAGAAAGAGTGTGTGCTTCACACGCGCGCGTGTGTGTGTGTGTAGCAGAGCGCTACCACAGCTAAAGGTCAGCACTCGCTTATTTCCCGTGGGTGCCACACACCACACGGGCACTTAATCATCCTAACCCCTCTTACTGTACATAAAAGCAGTACTTTAAATAACTTAATGCACTTTGTTTAAGTACATGCTGTTGTTCCACAGACGGTCGCTCGCATGTACGGTCTCAACATCCCAGTATAATTCGCACAGCTGGCTGATAAACGTCAGTCGTTTCTGTTTTTAAGCTTGACTGAATTATGACTTATTAATCCCAGTGGCTCGTTTCTGCATCCTAAACTCTCAGCGTAAGTTAAACTTGGCAGAGATCTAGTGAGCTGCCTTGCTGCCTATCAGCTGCCTCAGTAGAGAGGATTCTAATAAGACATTGAACTCATAAGGCAAATTATTCAGATGCAGTTTTAGCTTACTAAGCTAACAGTTAGCCTCAGGACATTCAAACCAATCAGAACGATCAGCCATAACAGTAAAACCATCTCCCTGTTTCTACACTCACTGTCCATTTTATCAGCTTCACTTACCATATAGAAGCACTTTGTAGTTCTACAATTACTGACTGTAGTCCATCTGTTTCTCTACATACTTTGTTAGCCCCCTTTCATGCTGTTCTTCAATGGTCAGGACCCCCACAGGACCCCCACAGAGCAGGTATTATTTAGGTGGTGGATGATTCTCAGCACTGCAGTGACACTGACATGGTGGTGGTGTGTTAGTGTGTGTTGTGCTGGTATGAGTGGATCAGACACAGCAGCGCTGCTGGAGTTTTTAAACACCTCACTGTCACTGCTGGACTGAGAATAGTCCACCAACCAAAAATATCCAGCCAACAGCGCCCCGTGGGCAGCGTCCTGTGACCACTGATGAAGGTCTAGAAGATGACCGACTCAAACAGCAGCAATAGATGAGCGATCGTCTCTGACTTTACATCTACAAGGTGGACCGACTAGGTAGGAGTGTCTAATAGAGTGGACAGTGAGTGGACACGGCATTTAAAAACTCCAGCAGCGCTGCTGTGTCTGATCCACTCATACCAGCACAACACACACTAACACACCACCACCATGTCAGTGTCACTGCAGTGCTGAGAATGATCCACCACCTAAATAATACCTGCTCTGTGGTGGTCCTGTGGGGGTCCTGACCATTGAAGAACAGGGTGAAAGGGGGCTAACAAAGCATGTAGAGAAACAGATGGATTACAGTCAGTAATTGTAGAACTACAAAGTGCTTCTATATGGTAAGTGGAGCTGATGAAATGGACAGCGAGTGTATCAAACAAATATATAAATTTTGACTGTTAGCAAAATGTATATAAAAACAACCAGCAACCTAGGACTGAGCCATGAGGCACTCCATAATTTACGTTATTACCTAGAGACCCTGAATTAAGGAGCGTCTGGAAGTTCCTATAGTGCCTCCAGATAAGCTGTGGAAGATCTGAAAGCCGTGACTTTTACAGCGTCCTCTGAGACAAAGAAATAATGTCACAGAGCCACATCGCTGTCTTCTTTAATGCTGATGAATTAGCGCAGCGCTCGTTGTCTAGCTGTGTAACCCGTCTGTGATTGGCAGAGAAGTGATCATAAATCTTTTGTACCTGGTGAGGAACCGGACCATAAAGGGATAAATACAGAGAGGGGTGAGCAAGTTAGAGATTTTTTTAGATCAATAGTTTCTTTATTGCCTCATGGACGCAGTTAGCGCCGGCCTAGCTTTACTCCTCCAGCGCCTCCAGTGCATCGTGATGGTTCCTCTGTGCCGTGGGTTTGCTGTCTTTTTTTTTCTTTTAGGTCTCAATTCTCAGCTGAGTTCTCTTCATGAAGTTTCTGAATCGAATAGCGTGAAACGTAGACCGCGCTGCGAGGGCGGAACGTGAGCACATACCCACCGCAGGCAGGTCGTATCGGCGTGTGGAAAATCAGTGTTTTATTTTAATTTTGATGTCAGTCACGGCTCAGTCCGACCTCCGGGCTCGAGCGCTACGATTCTTCGCTTCTCGCTGCTGTTTGACAACATGATTTAAAAAGGGCCTCAGAGGAAACCTCCCATTGATCTGATCTGTCAGGAATTTGAACGTACTGTAAATGCATGGAGTGCTTCTAAAGAAACGTTGAAGTTCCTTATCAATGCACAGATAAGGTGCACTGTTGGTATGAGAGGTGTTTTTATATTTTAAATATGTACCACTCACTCACTTTCTTAACCACTTATCAAATCAGGGTCGCGTAGGGAAGGGCTGGAGCCTACCTTAGCATTTCAATGGGCGCCAACGACCTCACAAGCAATATTTCTACTCAGTGGGCTCAAATTCCCACTGACACATCTTTTGGAAAAACGTCTCAGAATGCTTAAAATGCTCAGGATTTTACAATAAAATAGCCAACAAGCTTAACATTCATTCATTCATTTTCATATCCGATTATCCAGTCAGCCTCTGACCAGCTCTCCCAGCTTTTCAATGGGCACAAGGCACACAGTAACACCCTAGACGGGGCGCCAGTCCATCGCAGGGCAGACACACACACACACACACTTATTCACCTACAGGGCAATTCAGTGTCTGCAATTAACCTGACTGCATGTTTTTTGACTGTGGGAGGAAACCGGAGCTCCCGGAGGAAACCCACGCAGACACGGGGAGAACATGCAAACTCCGCACAGAAAGCACCCGGACCGCCCCGCCTGGGGATCGAACCCAGGACCTTCTTGCTGTGAGGCGACAGTGCTGACAGAGCGACCAAGCCGCCCTGTTTATATGTATTTCAGTAAAATATATATTTTAATACATTATATGCATAATATAGGTGTAAGGAATCCCATTCGACGTTCCCAGCATTTGGACGAGCCAGACGTTGTCTGTTAAGCGGAGCTAAGATTCAAACTCTAGAACTCGTTGGTGTGTTAGCGTGTTTCTGCCATTCTTGTGTTGGTATCCATGATTTTCCTGAACTTTGACCTTTCCCGTGATTTGTAGCTGAAGCCGGTTTTTGACTTCCGGTTACAGTGTTTACGTTCTGAACGACAGAAGTAGTGGTCATTCGTAACTGTTTTTTTTTTTTTAACAAACATGGCCAAAAACGCTAGGTGGTTGCATAGTAAGAACATTTTAAGAAGCTGTGGTGACCGTGTTCTGACAGTGCCCCACCCTTTTTGGATTACTTGGATTTCAGCAGTAGAGAGTATTTATGAATAGTACAGTACAGTAAAATAAGTTATGAAGAAGCTTTTGGTTCTTTTTGGCTTTTTCCTGTTGTAGTAACGTTACATTAAGCTGCGTTAAGCTTTTTTACATTAAGCGTTTTACAATATGTTATCCAGTATGGAACGTAAACACTACTACACTACAAAAAGACATATCATACTGAGTTGAATGCACTCACAAGGTTCCTCGTCTGCATCTTCATTAAGGCCAGTGGCAGTAGGTGTCGTCTGGTTTACCCAAACTAGCTTTCGTCTCCTCTTTTGGGGTGGTCTGTCGTAACCCAAATACGGCTCCGGATCAGGATGCATTTCTGTTGGCTTCTTTTCAAAGAAGTGAAAAGAAGCCTCTGTGGAGGATATTTCAGTTTTAAAGCTGCAAGCCACGCTAGTTTCCTTTCCTTCTTTTTTGGCATGGAATGTAACGCGTAAGGCGCAGTGCACGGACAGTGTTTATGAATCCGCTGGTGTTAAAAGCACGAACTTTCCAACAACAGCTTAAATTTATTTGAGTTGTTGTGGCACCCGAGAGCGGCACACGTCGAGCCCGAGCTCATATTTGAACCATGCACTCCTTACCAAAAGTAGTTTCATTCTTCTCATTAGAAATGTTGTAGTTAGTACTACAGCAAATCTAACGCGTCCGGAAACAAAAAAACGGCAAACGGAAATAGGGAGGCGTCATGGCAACCCCCATTGGGTTGCCTGGAAAATCGTGGATAGGAAAATGTTCTTGTACATCTAAATACCACATTTACTGTATTACACTATGTTTGTTAAGCTTGTGGGCGGCACGGTGGCTCGGTGGGTAGCACTGTCGTCTCACAGCAAGAAGATCCTGGGTTCCATCCCCAGGCGGGGCGGTCCGGGTCCTTTTCTGTGCGGAGTTTGCATGTTCTCCCCGTGTCTGCGTGGGTTTCCTCCGGGAGCTCCGGTTTCCTCCCACAGTCCAAAAACATTCAGTCAGGTTATTTGGAGACACTGAATTGTCCTGTTAGTGAATGTGTGTGTGTGCCCTGCGATGGACTGGCGTCCCGCCCAGGGTGTTACTGTGTGCCTTGCGCCCATTGAAAAGCTGGGATAGGTTCCAGCACCCCCCAGCGACCATGATTGGATAAGCGGATATGAAAATGAATGAATGAATGAATGTTAAGCTTGTTGGCTATTTTATTGTAAAATCCTGAGCATTTTAAGCATTCTGAGACGTTTTTCCACAAGATGTGTCAGTGGGAATTTGAGCCCATTGAGTAGAAATATTGTTTGTGAGGTCGTTGGGTGAGAATCGCAATCAGTGTTCCCGTTCAGATACCAAACAAACGCTGGTGTGAATACGGCTCAGATGTGTTTACGGTGCGAGTGTGATAGATACGGGAGAGAGTGTGTGGGAGAGGAACAGAGCGGTACAGCTGAAAATGAACGCTCCGCTGAAACGAGTCCTGACTGGGAGAAAATCACGCGCCTCAGCACATCTCATGGCTCATTATGTTTCTAAAGATGCATTGTCCTCGCCACATATGCGGCTCTGTTCCATTATCGCCAAACTTCCACCTGTTCACTTAGCGCTTCTGTTCGTTTCGCACGGCGCCCAAGGCCAGAGCGAAAGGTAATTAGGGGCGGTATGAAGAGGATAGTTAGGAATTGTTCACATGACTTTGACAGAAAGTCCCACACAAACAAAACAAAACAAAAACAGCAACCATCTGATTCTCCTCTTTATGGTACACTATACATTTTCAATAGGAGACAGATCTGGACTGCAGGCACTACCATCAGAATGAATAACAATAGCAGAATACACAATGTGTTCATTGTTCATGTACATAGTTGTGTTCAAAATGTTGATGCGTATAGTGTGTTTTCATTAAGTGTGTTGTGTTTGGTGGTGTGTGTCCATTTTGGGTTTGCTCGACGTGCTTTACATCAGATCCGGTCTCTTTTCCATGCCCTTGTACTGATTTGAGAGCAGTTCTTAATAAAAAAGCTGCCTCTTACAGTAAAATAGCAGGAATGTTTCCTTGCACCTTGCCAACGCCACAATATAATAATTTTTTTTACAGCTGATAGAAATATGTGTAAGCAGAGACCAGAGATGTTCACAAGTCACAAAATACGAGTCCAAGTCAAGTTACGAGTCTTTAGACTAGAGTCCAAGTCAAGTCTTAAGTCCTTAGACTAGAGTCCAAGTCAAGTAACGAGTCTTTATGCTAGAGTCCGAGTCAAGTCACAAGTCAATATAATAAACACAAAACATATATTGGAGCAATGTAGCATAGAAATAAACAAATAATCTGTAAGTTCAGATAAAAACAGCTGAGCGACTGTATTTAGCCATTGCACTTGGTGCCTTTACTTTCCTAGTTATTGTTCAAATGAAAGTAATTTCTGTAACAAGAAGGTTCCAGTTAAAAGCTTCAACTGATACGTTTTGTTTTCATTGCAGAACAAAAGCGCTCGATAAATCCAAAACACAGCAAAAAAATCATAACCGCTGCTTACCTTAGCTTCTGTTCTTCCAGATGCTATTACATTTATAAGCGTGCGTCCCATTAGGAATAGAATCCGTTATTTTGTAAATGTGCTTATAATTAAAAACCTCCAAACTTTTCCCGGTTGTGAAGTAAAACAGGAACTCGTTAGAAAGCCGATCGAGCGTTTCATTACCACGTCATCTGTGTGACGCAAACTGAATAAATGCAAATAACAGCATTTCTTACTAACAATTACAATCAGAAGGTCTGATTGGTTCAGAAAGTGCTCTTTTAACCATTAGTGGCAATAAGGTGCGTTCCATTCACCCCGGTTGTTCCTGTGAAGTGCACTACGTAGGGTATTCCACCATTTTAAGTGAGAATCTAATCCAAAGGTAATGAAAATGTTCAAATGAAGTGAACTTCAAACCGTGTAGGGAGTAGGGAGCGACGCTTCATAACTATGCCGGAAGCTGGCTGTAACATTTACCCATTGCGTGCGTTGCGGGTTAAAACGGCTGGAGCGTTATTAGAGAGCAATTGTCACACATAAATAATGTTAACACATACTTACGCTAGCGACTCTTGTTGTTCACGAGTCATTTTTTTTCGAGTCATGAGTCTGAAGTTGCTGTGTGTGAGTCCCCATCTGGCAGAGACACCTGAATGATAACCTAAATCATCAGAAGGAGTGACCACATACTTTTGGCCAAATAGTGTAGGTCTCTCATGGTGTGGGTTTAATATGGATGAAAATCAGTGCCCGAAGGCATCGCAGGCTTGGCGTCCTGTCCGAGCCTCCTGTCTCTTAGCTCATCTCTGCCCGGGCTGCACTTGATCAACACACAGCCGTTACCAAATCACTTTCCCTCGGCGTGTATTGACCCACATGTGATGAAGTCCTGAGAAGAGAAACGAATGTCCATCTCTTGTCTTTCTTCACCTTGATGCTGTTAACATGAGGGTTATAGCCGGGCAGAGGAGTGCTCGGTGTCAATATAAAGCATACATTTTAATTTGTGCCTGACAGGAGGCTGACAGAGCCTGAGAATAATCGTGATTAAAACACATCTTCACCCGGCTGATTATTGTTTTTTCCCCAGGAGCCCACTCACTCAAACGTGTACGCGTCCACACACGTGCACGGAGCGGGTCGGCGAACGCCGGCCGTGCCACCAGATTGCTCGTTTTATAATGGTATCGATCCGTGATCACACAAGTGAGTTTTAGACATCGTGTAATCAGACATGTAAGTGCTCTGGATTTCAATCATGAAGAGGAGCAGGGCAGTGATGATTGGGCAATAACTCATAACGCTCTGTTATGGCTTTATCACAATTATTTATAGTAGGAAAATAGTTGTAGTGCTGGCTGGTTGAAATAAACTCTCAGAGCAGGTGGACGTTGGATGGTGGACGCCGATTTGAGTACATGGTAGTGTAAGAATCCATGACGGATTCACATGCTCTGTCTAAGACATGACCTGGTACCCAGTTTGGAAGCGTACCTCATCTGACCACAGCTCACATTCCCACTGTCTTTTGGTCCTTCTGAGATGAAATCAGTTCCAGATAAATAAAATTGATATCTGGCTTTCTCGTTGTGTAATACACTTTCAGGTTGCATTTCTTGATGCAGCGACGGTCTGTGTTAAGTGGCAATACTTCTCTGAGGTGCTACCAAGCCTATGAGGCTATACACTGATCAGCCATAACATTAAAACCACCTCCTTGTTTCTACACTCACTGTCCATTTTATCAGCTCCACTTACCATATAGAAGCACTTTGTAGTTCTACAATTACTGACCACAGAGCAGGTATTATTTGGGTGGTGGATCATTCTCAGCACTGCAGTGACACTGACATGGTGGTGGTGTGTTAGTGTGTGTTGTGCTGGTATGAGTGGATCAGACACAGCAGCGCTGCTGGAGTTTTTAAATACCGTGTCCACTCACTGTCCACTCTATTAGACACTCCTACCTAGTTGGTCCACCTTGTAGATGTAAAGTCAGAGACGATCGCTCATCTATTGCTGCTGTTTGAGTTGGTCATCTTCTAGACCCTTATCAGCGGTCACAGGACGCTGCCCACGGGGCGCTGTTGGCTGGATATTTTTGGTTGGTGGACTATTCTCAGTCCAGCAGTTACAGTGAGGTGTTTAAAAACTCCAGAAGCACTGCTGTGTCTGATTCACTCATACCAGCACAACACACACTAACACACCACCACCATGTCAGTGTCACTGCAGTGCTGAGAATGATCCACCACCCAAATAATACCTGCTCTGTGGTGGTCCTGTGGGGGTCCTGACCATTGAAGAACAGCATGAAAGGGGGCTAACAAAGCATGCAGAGACACAGATGGACTACAGTCAGTAATTGTAGAACTACAACGTGCTTCTATATGGTAAGTGGAGCTGATAACATGGACAGTGAGTGTAGAAACAAGGAGGTGGTTTTAAAGACTCAATTATTTGCAGTCTTGCATGTATCTTACAAAGTTTGGCACAAAGTTGTAAACCATGACCCATCATTGCTCGTTTTGTACCTGATCATGATTCTCTCACCTGTTACCAATTCACCTGCTTATTGTGGAACACTGTAACTTAAATATTCTATAAACTTCTATTTGAGTGCATGGTAGTGTAAAAATACACAGCAACTTAACATGTTCTGACAGTGGCAGGTCCTGGTACTCAATCTGGAAATATTTAGTTTTAAAATAGTTGGTTTGTTGTTTTTCTTGAATTTTATTTCAACACCAAAAGTAAAACCATAAAATAAACAAATTAAATATTAAATCAGTGCAACAAACTAAATCTGAGCTAAACTGTTCGTGCTAAAACTAGTTTCTTGTTTATATTAATTGTTAAATCATTTTTATGTTATGTTAATTTAAAATTATACAGCAAACCATGGCCCGAGGAAAGAAACACTTTACTGACAGTTATAACAAATTAAATTTAGTTTGAACTGCTTATGCAAATGAAACACTGGCTGCATTCCAAACTCATTACTGTTGCTGCCCTTAGACATAAATTAGTGGCAGAAAATGTCAAGAGGAGGGAAAAATGTAATATAAAGCAAAAGTGGCATTCACTCATTCATTCACTCATTCATTCACTCACTCATTCATTCACTCATTCATTCATTCATACATACATATAGTTTACAGTCTGATCAATTGTGGGTTAAGGGCCTTGCTCAAGGACCCAGCAGCATCCTGGCAGTTGTAGGGCTTGAACCAGTGACCTTCTGATTACTAGTCCAGTTTCTTAACCATTAGGCTACAGCTTGCCCATTCATTCATTCATTCATTCATTCATCCCTTCATTCATGTATTCATTCATTCATTCATTCATCCCTTCATTCATGTATTCATTCATTCATCTCTTTACTCATTCATTCATTCATCCCTTCATTCATGTATTCATTTATTCATTCATTCACTCATTCATTCATTCATTCATTCATCCCTTCATTCATTTATTCATTCATTCATCTCTTCATTCATTCACTCACTCATTCACTCACTCACTCATTCATTAATTCATTTATTCATTCACTCATTTACTCACATTCATTCATTCATTCATTAATTCATCAATTCATTCACTCATTCATTAATTCATTCATCAATTCATTTATTCACTCATTTATTCATACATTCATTTATAGATTCATTCATTCATTCATCCATTCATCCATTAATTTATTCATCCATTCATTCATCCATTCATTCATCCATTCATTCATTTATTTATTAATCCATTCATTCATTCATTTATTTATTAATCCATTCATTCATTCACTAATTGATTTTTTCAGTCATTCATCCATTCATTCATTTATTCATTAATTCATTCATCCTTTCATTTATTTATTCATTCATTCACTCATTAATTGATTAATTCATTCATTTATTTATTCATTAATTCACTCACTCACTCACTCACTCACTCACTCACTCACTCACTCACTCACTCACTCATTCATTCTTTCATTTACTGACTGTTTACAATTTACCAGGTGAAGGGTAGGAAACACCCTGGACAGGTCGCCAGTCCATCACTGGGCAAACATACACACACACACACACACACACACACACACACATATCTAGGGGCAATTTTATTATCTACAATTAACCTGACTGCATGTCTTTGTACTGTGGGAGGAAATCGGAGCTCCCGCAGGAAAACCACACAGACATGGGAAGAACATGCAAACTAGACACAGAAAGGACCTGGATTGCTTTATTTGGGAATCGAAGCCAGGACCCTTTTTAGGGTACATTCCTGGGTATGTGCAAAACTGTGCAGCAGCGAAACCCTTTAGCCAAATGTGTCCAGTAGATGTCCGACCCAGTGACAGCATCACTAGTGATGGGTTTAGCACCATCTTTTTTATTTTACTCATGTGTGTCCTAAACTCTCAATCCTGTTATCGATGTGGTCTGGCCTGTTTTGCATTGTTAGCTTTTCTGTCTTCATTTGGCCGGATTACTGTCCTGTTCTTCAAACCGGACACGCGGGGCATTGCACGTCCTCTCACGATGGGGCAAGTTCGGCTGGTGAAATCTCAGCTCAGCTCGAAACTGGATTTTCGCACAGGCGTGAAATCACAAAATCCTGATTCTTAATCCTGTGGCTGTTTTTGGATTTCTTTTCTCTCTCTGATCCATTTAAATGAGGGCAGAATGGGAACATTATCTGGCTGTTTTGTCCCGGGCTGCTGGATGAATGAATGGATGGATGGATGTGAAGGAGAAGACAGGAATGGTGGTGGTGGGTGGGGGGAGTTAGTGCGGAATTACAGAAGGTGAAATGAGGCTCGGCGAGACCTTGAGATGTGAGAAGGATGATGGGGCTTTACATCAAACGTTGACCCAATCAGGCTGTGTCTTTCATGGGCGCTGAGTCTTATCACTCCAGCAATAGCTTGTTAACCACTGGGGGAGATAGTGAGAATGGGACTAGATGGGTTTCTCTCCAGAAGAGGTGATTTGTTATCGTATGGACGGCCAGTGTTTTGACAGCGGCATCTAATGGTCCCATCTGCGAGGTCCGCTCTCCCATTGCTCATTTGAATTGTGGGATCTTATGCATAATGGAATGTATACGCTGTATTAAAATGGTCCAACATTTTTTCTCCTGAAGCGACTCTTAAATGTTTTTCAATCTGATCTCCTCCCACTTCTGTAACACATGAGTGATTACTAATGTCAGAAGTTTTGACATCTCTCCCCTTACATAGAAAAGAAAGGAAATCCTGTTTAGTCAAAACTCGCCTATAAAGGAAGCAATTGTTGGAGCTGTCAGTAAACATTCATGAGAAAATACATAAAATAAACACTGTTTTTCACATAAAGTGCTTTCACAGGTCCTTCACAGTTTTCATTTCAGTAACTGAATCAAAAAAACAATCCACAATATGACGATTTCGTTTTATCTTAGAGGTTTTGTCTATCTCTCTATCTCGAGTTCGTATGTTCTCCCCGTGTCTGTGTGGGTTTCCTCCGGGAGCTCCGGTTTCCTCCCACAGTCCAAAGACGTGCAGTCAGGTTAATTGGAGACACTGAATTGCCCTGTAGGTGAATGGGTGTGTGTATGTGTGTGTCTGCCCTGCGATGTTACTGTGTGCTTTGCACCCATTGAAAAGTTGGGATAGGCTCCAGCACCCCCCCGTAACCCTGAATGGATAAGCGGTTAAGAGAGTAAGTGAGTGAGTGTTTTACCTCTGCTTTATTCTAGTTGGTGTTGCGGTGGGTCCGGCTTCCCCGTAATAACTTACCATAATGGAGTAACACACCCTAAACAGAATGCCAAACAATCGCGAGGCCTCATCCATCCTCCCCAGACAAAGCAAATCATGTGTGTATGTACACCGACCAGGCATAACATTATGAGCACTGACAGGTGAAGTGAATAACACTGATCATCTCTTCATCACGGCACCTGTTAGTGGGGGGGATATATTAGGCAGCAAGTGAACATTTTATCCTCAGAGTTGATGTTAGAAGCAGGAAGAATGGACGAGCGTGAGGATCTGAGCGAGTTTGACGAGGGCCAAATTGTGATGGCTAGACGACTGGGTCCGAGCATCTCCAAAACTGCAGCTCTTGTGGGGTGTTCTTGGTCTGCAGGGGTCAGTATCTATCAAAAGTGGTCCAAGGAAGGAACAGTGGTAAACCGGCAACAGGGTCATGGGCGGCCAGGGCTCATTGAAGCATCTGTAGCTCAGATTGCTGAAGAAGTTAATGCTGGTTCTGATAGAAAGGTGTCAGAATACACGGTGCATCAAAAGGGGGACCAACGCAATATTAGGAAGGTGGTCGTAATGTTATGCCTGATTGGTGTAGTTGCCCAATCGGCCAATAGCACCTCTGGGACTCCCACTCAACAGCTCTGGAATCAAATGGAACATCAATTAAGGCTTTTTTGACCATCCAACACACTTGTAGTTGTTGGCACTTCTTTTCTCATGTCAGTGAGAGACACACTATACCTTCATAAATCACCACCACTTGTGCAGGCACTTCCAACAGACAGCAGAGATTGCATCACTGCATTGCAGCGGCAATGAAACCCCTTAGCCATATGTGTCCGTTAGATGTCCGACCTGGTGATAGCTTTGTTAAAATAATGGGTTTAGCACCATTAATTTTGTCTTAAACTCCTAATCCTGTTATCAATGTGGTCTGGTCTGTTTTGCATCTTATCTAGATCTTATTAGTGGGGCAAGCTGTAGCCTAGTGGTTAAGGTACTGGACTAGTAACCTAGAAGGTCGCTGGATTAAGCCCCACCACTGCCAGGTTGCTGCTGTTGGGCCCTTGAGCAAGGCCCTTAAGCCTCAATTGCTCAGACTGTATACTGTAACTGTAATGTAAGTCGCTTTGGATAAAGGCATCTACTAAATTCTGAAAATGAAAATGTAAATGTAAGTCACAATAGTATTCACACATGACAGTGACCCAAAGCATACCCCCAAAACAATACTGAACTGGCTTTAAGGTAAGAGACTCTCGGTTAAGTACTGTTGCTCAGGCCTCTGTAAATTTGTATCTGGACCATCGGGGCGGCACGGTGGCTCGGTGGGTAGCACTGTCACCTCACAGCAAGAGGGTCCCAGGTGGGGCGGTCCGGGTCCTTACTGTGTGGAGTTTGCATGTTCTCCTCCGGGAGCTCCAGTTTTCCTGATGAATCTTGTGTAACCAGTAACTACCTGTCCTGTCATGACGTTAAAATCCTAATAAACAAATAAATATCTGGGCCACCAATTACCAAAATTCAGATTGGGAGACAAAGAGGCTTCTTTAATTTAACCCTTCACATTCCAACTCAATTGAATAGGCGGGTATGAAGGATTTATTTGCTTAGTTTGTATTTAAATGAGTAGATAAAATAAAATTTAAACTAATCACTTTTAAAACATTATTTTTGGAATATCGTAGACCCTCTCTGAGGGAAAAAAGTGCCATGACGGTTCTCCTCTGGTTCTTCTCGGCTAAGAAACAGCACTCAGACCAGCGACCTCGGGACTTTCAATAAATCCATTGTTTGCAGTTTAATTTCTGTCACCTGTCAGCAGTCCTGAAGCCGTACGTAGGCTTTATAGAGCCATAGATATTTTTTAACTGATGACCGGCGGCACTAGTCCATTGTGTATTCGGTCGTTCCTTCTAGGAGTGACACTGATGAGTGTTTCTGTTTGTTTCATGGTCTTCTGTCAGTGTCTTTGTCAGCCATTGTTGGCCCAGGATTTGAGCCATCAACCCCCTTCACAGGTACAGCTCGAGGAAAAGGTCAGGAGTGTAGGTCAGCCCTCCTCCTGGTCTCGGGATAAATCCACGCCCATCTAACAATAGGCCTCTCCATCTGGGAGCTGAATAATGACCCCACGTTTGTGCTGAACTGCGCCCTGTGTCCGAGCGATAAGGCGAATAAAGATATAGCCGCGTAGCAGCTCCGCTCAAGAGCAGCGCCGATCTGTCTGTGTCATCTCCGCCGCCCGATTCAAGCTTAATATTTAATAGCGTAGATCAATTATCGCTGGATATTAATTATCAGTACATGAAGGGTTTTAAAGAACCTGATTTTGAGCTGTTGAGCTCATTCCACACGTGCGTGTTGGCAATCTAACAGATTGGTCATAAATCCTCGTTTCTCAGAATAATAGACTTAACGAGCATACTGAATAGCACCTTACATAAACAATACCTTTAACTGAGCTCAGATCTGCATCATTTAAATAGAGTGAACTTAAGTAACCTTTCTTTTAGCAAGTTTCTTTACCAAAGCATCATGATTATACACAATTTATGCTGTTCATGTTGTTTTATCTCTAGTAATCACAAATAAATGAGACGTAGTTACTTCACACTGAACATCGTTGTTGTGTTTTGTTGATAAAATGTTCGTGTTAAAATACGAGGGTTCTTTGAAAAGTTTCCGCATTTTTTAACTCTATTTATTAAGAATTTTAAAAACAAATGACATCACTTTTCTACATATTTACTAGGGCTGGCTCGATACCACTTTTTTAGGACTGATACCGATACTGCAAATTGAGTATCTGCCGATACCAATCCGATACCCTCATTTCTCCTCTCAAACAACTAAGCAGTAATAATACACGTCTCAATGCACCATGGTTAAACTAGCTATCTAAATAACAACGCTCAGACTGTGTAACAAATATTCTAAAGGAATAAATACAGAAGCTACAACATCACACTTATACACAACTGCTGATTTTATTTTCACTTTTACACACAGAACATTTAGCAGCATTTTTGTTTCACTTACGTTTGAGCTGTCGTTCACGGCGTGTCATCCAAAGTATCTACAATTGGAAGATGTGGATGTCAATCAGACGCGATGGACTAATTAGAATTGACGCAGAGTTGAGATTTTCCGTTAAAGTTCTGTCACGTTTTTAGTTTATTAAAAACCAAAGAGCGCTTATTAAAAACCCTGCTGGATTTTGAAGAGGAAAACGGGAAACAGTGTCATTTGTTTTATTTCATAACACTAATGGATTAATCATTGAGGATGTGAGAGATCTCCAAGCCGGGACAAGATAGGTTTTGTTTATCTCAGGTGAGTGATTTATCATTTATAAAGCGATTTTTATTGTGTTTAAACTGTGTTGTGGCAAAAGTAGATGATTTTTTAAAATGCTAAAGGTTTTCTGTGTGGGGTTTGCATGTTCTCCCCGTGTCTGCGTGGGCTTTCTCCGGGAGCTCTGGTTTCCTCCCACAGTCCAAAAACATGCAGTGAGGTGAATTGGAGACACTAAATTGCCCTATAAGTGAATGTGTGTGTGTGTGTGTCTGCCCTGCGATGGACTGGCGCCCCGCCCAGGGTGTTACTGTGTGCCTTGCGCCCATTGAAAAGCTGGGATAGGCTCCAGCACCCCCCGCAACCCTGATTGGATAAGCGGTTAAGACAGTGAGTGAGTGAATTCTATGCATTCCATGATGAATATATGATGTGAATTTGTGTGTGTGTGTGTTTGTGTGTGTGGTTTATCGCGTGTCCTCAATGACTTTGGTTTTTATTTTGCATCTCCTCATGAGAGTCCATCAGCTCCAGACCTTGTGCGTTTGGCAGACGCCTCAGTGAGAAATGGAACTTATGCACAGTAGTCATTTGTTGAAAGCTTGTTATGGACATGCTGTTTTGACAGAGTGAAAAGGAGACGGGGGAGAGAAGATGAGCGTTTTAGGGTTAAACAGAGTGTCAAGGGGAAGGGAAATAAAGAACACACACACGATGACTGGAGCCGGTGCTCATCAGTTAAAGCTCAGTATTAATGTTGATGAATTATTGTTTGCTGTGTAACTGATTTAACCTCTAGGCTTTAAAAAAAACTATACGTTTATATCATGGTACAGAAAATACAAGAGTCTGATTGGCTCGCAGGTGAGCATTAAGGTCTTGTTTCAGAACGTCTGAAGGAAATTCAGATCAAATTTGATCGCAGTTCTAAATTAACGTCCCTGATAGACTGTAAACAGATTATATTGCTTCTATATTACTAACAATACACACTGATTAAGCCTGTGTGTTCACCCACACTTTTACCCCAACAATAATTTATTTATTTATTAGGATTTTAATGTCATGTTTTACACTTTGGTTACATTCATGACAGAAACCGTAGTTACTGGTTACACAAGATCATCAGTTCACGGACAATTTTGTATCTCCAACTCACCTCACTTGCACGTCTTTGTGCTGTGGGAAACCGGAGCTCCCGGAGGAAACCCACACAGACAGGGAGACCATTCAAACTCCACTTACAAAGAACCTGGACCGCTTCACCTGAGAATCAAACCCAGGACCTTTTTGCTGTGAGGCAACAGTGCTACAAACCAAGTCACCGTATATACATATATACTTTATCATGAGCTCAAAATTTGCCTGACAAATTTTCCCATAATGGACTTGCAAGAGAAAGTGTTACTCTACCTCGTGATTTTTGATCCTCCAGATCATCTGTTATTTTAGCCAAGAACAGACAGAACTTATGGACCTAACATGGTTTTGTGTCAATCTTAACCTCCATTTGACTAAATGCATATGTTACGTTTCCATTAGTTTACATAGAATCTCATTTTCTTTTATGTGCAATTTAGTTTTAAAATGTAAAAAGTCCTTTTAAATACGTCTTTATGTAATTATAACTAGACAGAACAGTGGTATAGTTATTATTTGACTTATTGAACTAATATAATATTAATAATATCATTTGTAGGCAGAATTGTAGATCTACACTATATTATAGACAATGTAATGCATGTTATGCTGGTTGTTTCAAATATGACAAAATTGACAGAGTAGATTTATGGAATAGCAATTTCTACTGTAGTAAAAGTATTGTTCAGATTAAAAGCTACTACTACAGCATCAGTGTAAATAGTATTAACTGCACTATCAAATTTCATTGTTATAGATTTAACATTTTACATTTTAAGTATAGGCTTTATATTGTATTAAGTAAATTTATTACGCTTATTTATCTGTCGTTCACACAGAACTTGACTAATTATGGTCATTATATGATTCTATTCGCTTGGGACTTTTCAGGAATAAATTCCTCTTGTGCACAAGCGCCCATCATCCAGGACACACCGAGCCCTCTCGTATTAAAACCGGAACTCATTCAGTTTATGTATTTATGTGTTTATCTATAAATGTCCAGATCCAACCTGATTAACCTGGTCACATTATCATTTACAGCGGTAGGGACAGTGGTTACGGTATTGGACTAGTAAACAGAAAGTTGCAGGTTGCCACTGTTGGACCCCTGAGCAAGGCCCTTAACTCTCAATTGCTCAAACTGTATTCCGTCAGTACTGTAAGCCACTTTGGATAAAAGTGTCTGCTAAAAATGTAAATTTACATTTCGGTGCTTTTATCCAAAGCAACTTACAGTACTGTGACAGTATATTGTCTAAGCAGGGTTAAGAGTGGCAACCTGGACCTGGTGGGGCTTGAACCAGCGACCTTTCGATTACTAGTCCAGTACCTTAACCACTAGGCTACATCTGGCCAACTTATCACTGCTGTTTGATATGGGCAGTGGTGGCACAGCTGTTAAGGTACAGGCCTAGTAAACAGAAAGTTGTAGGTTTAAGCCTCACTACTGCCAAGTTGCACTGTTGGGCCCCTGAGCAAGGCCCTTAACCCTCAATTGCTTAAATCATGTTCAGTCAAAATTGTAAGTTGCTTTGGATAAAAGTGTTTGCTAAATGCTGAAATGTAAATGAGCTGTGCTTATGGTGAACATGAAGGAAGTGTGAATGGTTCATATTCGTGTGTGTGTGTGTGTGTGTTGAGCTAATGTGCAGCAGCATGGATGGACTTTTTTGATTAATATCACCTTAACACAAGCACACAAAACGAAAGGCAGCGATGATTTGTCACCGTACTGTACAGTAGTTGCCTCAGGCTTATTTTGTACCATGTTGTTTGTATCTGACCGTTGGCAGATGAAGATATTAGACGGGGAAGGTGCCAGCCGATTAATTAAATGAAGCCCTTTTTTATATTTAATATTTAATATTTTAACAAACACCTAGTTGCCTCTACCTGTGAAATCCCGGGTCAAAATTTATATGGTAATTACTAGGTTGTAGCTATTGGAACATCTAAAAATAGGGTGGCACGGTGACTTGGTGGGTAACACTGTCGCCTCACAGCAAGAGGGTCCTGGGTTTGATTTTCAGGTTGAGCGGCCCGGGTCCTTTCTGTGTAAAGTTTACATGTTCTCCCCGTGTCCTTGTGGGTTTCCTCCCACAGTGCAAAAACATCCAGTCAGGTTAACTGGAGTTTAGATTAATCTGTTCATGGCAAACTATAAGACAATAACCAAAGGTGTGATTAGGAGTCATTATAGTACATGTGCCAAACATTAAACATGCTAAACATGTTTGTGTGTGAGTACTGACTGTAGTCCATCTGTTTCTCTGCATGCTTTGTTCCTCCTTTAATGCTGTTTTTCAATGGTCAGGACCCCCACAGGACCACCACAGAGCAGGTATTATTTAGGTGGTGGATCATTCTCAGCACTGCAGTGACACTGACATGGTGGTGGTGTGTTAGTGTGTGTTGTGCTGGTATGAGTGGATGTAGTTTTTAAATACCATGTACACTCACTGTCCACTCTATTAGACACTCCTACCTAGTCGGTCCACCTTGTAGATGTAAAGTCAGAGACGATCGCTCATCTATTGCTGCTGTTTGAGTCGGTCATCTTCTAGACCTTCATCAGTGGTCACAGGACGCTGCCCACGGGGAGCTGGATATTTTAGGTTGGTGGACTTTTCTCAGTCCAGCAGTGACAGTGAGGTGTTCAAAAACTCCAGCAGCACTGCTGTGTCTGATCCACTCATAACAGCACAGCAGTGCTGAGAATGATCCACCACCTAAATAATACCTGCTCTGTGGGGGTCCTGTGGGGGTCCTGACCATTAAAGAACAGCATGAAAGGGGGCTAACAAAGCATGCAGAGACACAGATGGACTACAGTCAGTAATTGTAGAACTACGAAGTGCTTCTATATGGTAAGTGGAGCTGATAAAATGGACAGTGAGTGTAGAAACAAGGAGGTGGTTTTAATGTTATGGCTGATCAGTGTAAATATATATACATATATACATATATATATATATACAGTATATATATATATATATATATATATATATATATATATATATATATATATATATATATATATATTAGGGCTGTCGAAGTTAACGCGATAATAACGCATTAACGCAATCTCAATTTAACGCGATTAAGATAAATAGTGCCATTAACGCAAATTCTAGTTCATGTTGAGACTTGACTGGTAGAACAAACGTTTTAATGTCGGACATGTCACCGTTTTTCATTTGCGGTTTGTTAACAAAATGTAAAAGAGCGTCGTAGCATCTGCACTTGCATAATAAAGAAATAAATACACGCTATATTCACAAGTTGTCGGGAGCAGAATACTTTTATTAACTTATTCTGTTACGGTAAAGAATACCGGACAGCTGAGTCAAGCACGTTGTCCATGAACTATGGAAGCCCCAAAGGGTCAAAACACACTCACTTCGTGTAGAAACGTCCATCAAACCATTGGATAATATTACTGCCTAGTATGTGAGTGAATAAAACTCCCTTACAGTTTTCTCTTGTCCCAGCAGTTTTTAACAGAAGTACATTTAGCATAAAATGTGTTCACCATTTTAATTGTAACATTTCACTTAAAAATCCTTGTTTTCTATAACATTTACACAGATTTTTTTTTTTATGCGATTAATCGCGATTAACTATATGAAATTCTGAGATTAATCGCGATTAAAAATTTTAATCGTTTGACAGCCCTAATATATATATATATATATATATATATATATATATATATATATATATATATAAAACAAGTGTCATATGGGCAGTGGTAGCTCAGTGGTTAACATACTGGACTCAGAACCCTGATGGTTGCTGGTTCAAATCCCACTACCCCCAAGTTGCCACTGTTGGGCTCCTGAGCAAGACCCTCAATTGCTCTAATTGTACTGGGTGATAATAGTAAGTCACTTTGGATAAAAGTGTCTGATAAATGCTGTAAAAGTCATATTTTTATTTATCTCTGTATTTCACTAAGGCTGTGGGGGATTCTGGGTTGATGAAGCTGTGGGGCATCAGCACTGCATTCTGTGCCACTATGTTTAATACATTCGGACTAAATAGATCTGTGTGTGTGTGTGTGTGTGTGTGTGTGTGTGTGTGTGTGTGTGTGTGTGTGTGTGTGAACAGAGAGAGAATAGGCCTTTAATATGCAGCAGCTGATGACTGATCAGTCACTGGGCGGTTAGCAGATGACAGGAGGGTCTGAAGTTTCGCAGATGTGACCCCCTCAGGCTGAATGTGACAGTAATTATCTGCCCCTGTGTGTCGTCTAATACAAGCCAACGGGACTCGTATTGTAATCCTAAAGATGTTCCTCTGAGGGCTTCGGCAGTGTGAGTGAACGGTGGGAAATTGGTCTTTCTCAGGGTGCGGGGGTCGGGTGACCACGGCCTGATGGGTGATTTGGAGTGGGAGTTCCGCCATCCTGCTCAGGTGTTTTAAATGGAATAAAGAGCAAAATTACATAATGCAGCTTTAAAATATGTGAAATACATTTATAACATCGATTCTATAACACTATTATTAATTATTACAGTTTGTTTTGTAATTTTATGGGATCTTTGTACAATCAGCTCCATAAAACGACATTAAAAACATCAATTTATTTATTTATACATTCATTATAATCAATCTTTAATTACGGCTTCATCCTGATCAGAGACATACTAGATCAGGAGCCTGTCTGAAATCGCCTTAAACAACAAGTTAACAACGCACCCTACAAAGGCACCATACCCTTACTGCATGGAGAATATGCCAAACTCTGCTGGAGATGGTTAAACCCAGGTTCTCACAATCCTGGGATGGTGCAGAAACCCAAACTATGTGTCATCCAATCATGTCACATTGAAAACATATACCCATATACAACATATACACTGATCAGCCATAACATTAAAACCACCTCCTTGTTTCTACACTCACTGTCCATTTTATCAGCTCCACTTACCATATAGAAGCACTTTGTAGTTCTACAATTACTGACTGTAGTCCATCTGTGTCTCTGCATGCTTTGTTAGCCCCCTTTCATGCTCTTCTTTAATGGTGAGGACCCCCACAGAGCAGGTATTAATTAGGTGGTGGATGATTCTCAGCACTGCAGTGACACTGACATGGTGGTGGTGTGTTAGTGTGTGTTGTGCTGGTATGAGTGGATGTAGTTTTTAAATACCGTGTACACTCACTGTCCACTCTGTTAGACACTCCTACCTAGTTGGTCCACCTTGTAGATGTAAAGTCAGAGACGATCGCTCATCTATTGCTGCTGTTTGAGTCGGTCATCTTCTAGACCTTCATCAGTGGTCACAGGACGCTGCCCACGGGGCGCTGTTGGCTGGATATTTTTGGTTGGTGGACTATTCTCAGTCCAGCAGTGACAGTGAGGTGCTGTGTCTGATCTACGCATACCAGCACAACACACACTAACACACCACCACCATGTCAGTGTCACTGCAGTGCTGAGAATGATCCACCACCTAAATAATACCTGCTCTGTGGGGGTCCTGACCATTGAAGAACAGCATGAAAGGGGGCTAACAAAGCATGCAGAGATACAGATGGACTACAGTCAGTAATTGTGGAACTACAAAGTGCTTCTATATGGTAAGTGGAGCTGATAAAATGGACAGTGAGTGTAGAAACAAGGAGGTGGTTTTAATGTTATGGCTGATCTGTGTAAATATTTTTTCTCTCGATTCGCCTTTCACTGTTAGGACCCTGATGCTGTGCAGCTCTCACACCACCTCTTGTCCCCTCAAGCCATCCTGATTAGATAACACTGAAAAGAGAAGCTAACGACCGTTCATTAGTCTCTGAGGCATGACTTTTCAGAGGTTGTGGAACAAATCCTGAGCCCTGTGTTCAGGCATTGGCAGTTAGGTGAAGCGAGAGCACTATAGCTGAAGGAAGCACGTGCTGGATCAGCTTTCCTCTCTGTAAAGCCAAAATCATTCACACCGACTCTTCTCCATTAATCCTATTAGGTCAAATCAAATCAACAGAGCGGAGCAGTCAGGCTTAGTCTGTACTGTATAGCTGTGAATGCATTTATTTCCTCCTTTACATAATCCTTCACATCCTCCTTCACCCCCTCGCTCCCCTCTCGGCCTCCTTTAAATCTGTCAAGGTTTTCCATTGTTTGGGTCACACTAGAAATGTCTAGGAGCTGTAATGTAATGAAATTGACTTATAGGGTAGGATTAAGGACGTATCATCTCACTCACCCATAAGCATAGTTGCTTAAATACATTATAATATATATTATATTATACTATACTGTAGCGTATAATATTACATCATTTATTCATTTATTTTCTGCTTTACCACCATTTTATCCTGGTCTGGGTTGCATTGGGAGCAATTCACTGGGCAAAAGAAACACCCTGGACAGGTCACCAGTCCATCACAGGGCACACACACCCACACACACTCAAAGCTAGGGGCTATTTTAGTATCTCCAATTCACCTGACTGCATGTCTTTGGACTGTGGGAGGAATCCGGCGCATCCGGAGGAAACTCCACCTGGGAATCAACCCCAGGACCTTGTGAGGTGAAAGTGCTACCCACTGAGCCACTGTGCCACCCATTTTGATATTGAATCATTTTATGTCATAATATTATGTTTTTGAAGTGATTTTATATATATATACATATATATATATATATATATATATATATATATATATATATACTATATATATATATATATATATATATATTAGGGCTGTCACACGATTAAAAATTTTACTCGAGATTAATCGCGATTAAAGAACAAAATTTATTGCGATTAATCTCGATTAAAAAATTTTATCGTGTGATAGCCCTAATATACTGTATATGTATTCATCTCAATTAATTGCAAACTAATAATTAAGCAAAATTTGAACAGTTATGCACATTGTTATTGCAAGAACGTGTTTACCAATAAAACATTCATAAAATATGATAACATTATTAAATCTAAATTCATTGTAGAAAGCACATTATCTGACAAAAGTGAGGATCTTTTCCTGTTTATAACCCTGACACTGAAAACAGGTGCACCAACCATCATGTTTTGTTTTAATATTAGGCATCAATAAAGCATCAAAACACAGATATGATTATTTCATAGATCTATTAAGAAAACCCTTTAATACTGTGTTTGTGCAGAAAGAATACTGGGAAATACTGTTCTACTACATTACCATTTAAACATCTATAAATACCTGAAACAGTCAAGTTAGCAAACATTATCTATAAGTAATTGACTGTAGCTATAAAAAAGTGTTAATTAAAACAGTCCATGTAAACGCTTAGTCCATTTAAATATCAGATACAAATGTGTTTTTAGAAAACTACAAACATCACAAATATAAATCATGTTTATAACCATGTGATAGAATAACCTGAATAAACTGTAGAGATGAAACATCACACAGAGTTTCACTTCTTACCGGAGGGGGAGGAGGCGGAGCTACACGGTTTTGATGGACAGGTCTAGCAGCCAATAGAAATACTCGTTACAAAGATTGCGTGGTTTCATTCATCTTTTCATTAACACGTAAAAAAAGTGAAAACCGCTACAAGTAGTTTATCATCGGACAGTTCATGCACTTTACATCCTAATTCACTTGAAATACAGTTAATTACCACGGAGACACACATGTATGTGGCACAAACAGCCAAATAAAAATAGTTAGATTAAAAATTGTAATCTTGATGAATTTTTTTAATCGCGATAAAAATGTTAACGTGTTAATCGGACGATATATATATACGGACGGACAGATAGACAGACAGATAGATAGTTGGATGGACGGACGGACAGACAGACAGATAGATAGATAGTTAAATGGACAGACAGACAGACAGACAGACAGACAGACAGATAGATATTTGTATGGACGGACGGACGGACTGACGGACAGACAGACAGATAGATAGTTGGATGGACGGATAGACAAAGACAGACAGACAGATAGATATAGACAGACAGACAGACAGACAGACAGACAGACAGACAGACAGACAGACAGATAGATAGATAGATAGATAGATAGATAGATAGAGACAGACAGATAGATATAGACAGACAGACAGACTGATAGAGACAGACAGACAGACAGACAGACAGACAGACAGACAGACAGATAGATAGACAGGTTGGTATGTAGATAGATAGATAGATAGATAGATAGATAGATAGATAGATAGATAGATAGATAGATAGATAGATAGATAGATAGATAGATAGGTTGGTATGTAGATAGATAGATAGATAGATAGATAGATAGATAGATAGATAGATAGATAGATAGATAGATAGATAGATAGGTATGTAGATAGATAGATAGATAGATAGATAGATAGATAGATAGATAGATAGATAGATAGATAGATAGATAGATAGATAGATAGATAGACAGGTTGGTATGTAGATAGATAGATAGATAGATAGATAGATAGATAGATAGATAGATAGATAGATAGATAGATAGATAGATAGATAGATAGATAGATAGATAGATAGGTTGGTATGTAGATAGACAGACAGACAGACAGACAGACAGATACCTTTTCTTTCTGTACCTTTGTGCACATGGGTGCAGCCATTCTGTAAGAGTCACTGGTCTTGTTACTGGATATCGGATAGCGCACATTTCATGACTGGGGTGAGATGCAGGCTGGACATTTTGGGAGCACCAATGACTGATGTCACTGTTTTCTGGTCTAACAAACACATTCAGTCATATGAGAACCAGTCGGTCGGTCCAAAACCTGCTTAATCATCTTGTCACCACAGAAACCGAGAGACATGGGGAGAGAGGGCATCATGATGCTAAAATAATTATGACCACAGGTAGGTCCAGAGGTTTTCTGGAAGAGCCAGGCGTTCATATCTCATATAGCCGAACCGTCCTCTCTCTTTGTTTCTTTCGCCACAGCACCGGTCGTTCGTCTTCATCAGGCAGAAGTGTCATGGCAGCAGCCTGAATAATTGACGATGCGCTTTAATGATTGGCCGTTCCATTAACAGAGACCTGCCGCGGTCAGTGTGAGTGTCGGTGTCGGTTGTCATGCTCTGTGTGATGTCATCGCCTCAGACACACAATCCTTGGCATGAAAAAGTTGGCATGAGGACAGGGCAGATGTGTTCAAGTCCAGGTCATACACACTTATATACCAAGGTACAATCCAGTCCAGTGTGTAAGAGACTCTATAATATGTTTAAATATATTTAGACAATATTAGCAGATTAAATGAGGGCAGTGATAGCTCAGTGGTTAAGGTACTGGACTAGTAATTAAAAGGTTGCCGGTTCAAGCCTCACCACCACCAAGTTGCCACTGTTAATAACCCTCAATTGCTCAAAATCGTGTTCAGTCATAATTGTAAGTCGCTTTGGATAAAAGCGTCTGCTAAATGCCGTAAATGTAAATGTTGCCTATTTGTTCATATTGACCTGCAAAATGTCTTACAGTCTGCACATGTGGGCAACCAAACACATTCAGATCACTTCCATATACTAATATAGAATATGATCACATCTGTTACATAAAAATGATGGACAATTCCTGTAATAACAATCTCCACTTTTTGTAAAGGCTTTTTATTACCAAAATAGGGTCCAGTCCTAAAGAGTCAGTCAACATTTTGTGTTTAGTTGGCTCATATTCTTCTAAACGCTATAAATATAAATAAATATAAATATATACAATATACAGACAGAACAAAACACAATGTGCAGATTATTTACGTACTTAAGAAAAATGTACATATATACAAAAAATTTAATAATAACATATCAATCAATATCAGATGAATAATAGAATTAAAACAAAAAAGGTTAAAAAAAATGTTTGACATCAAATAACAATCTAAATCTAAATGTCACTGAGCTCTTTAATATTACAATTTCTGAAATTCTACAGTGAATAAAATTATTATTATTATTATTTACATTATTATTAATGTTATTATTATTATTAATGTTATTATTATTATTATTGCTATTATTATTATTATTATATTATTATTTACATTATTATTAGTGTTATTATTATTATTATTGTTATTAATAATAATATTTATATTATTACTAGTATTGTTATTGTTGTTATTATTATTATTGTTATTAATAATAATATTTATATTATTATTAATATTATTATTGTTGTTATTATTATTTTTTTTATACATACCTAGCCAATCCCATTATTATGCATTTTATGGTTGTTGTTAGTATTATTATTATTAGTAGTAGTATAATTATTTGTATTATTATCACGATGTATGATAATGTAGACTTAATTCCACATTTATGTAAATGTTATAGTTAATCATATACTTATTATTTTTACTGAAGTTTACTGATGTTTTTTGTTCTTTGCATAATGCTACTATTTGCACTAAGGGGAGATGCTGACTGCATTTTTTTTTGCCTTGTACCTGTACTGAGCAATGACAATAAAGTTACATTTATTTATATTAAGAAACATCAATTATATTTTCATCTACTCAAAGAGACCATTTGCAAAACTGTCCTTACGGACACAGACAATTGAAACAGACACGGACAAAAGAGTTGTTAGCTATGCATGTGGCGATGAATTCAGTCAGTACATATTTGCACTTAAGCTTTTTGTCTTTGACATGAAAGCAAAAATACATCATTTGATCCTCTGGCTAACAACCTTGTGGTTGAATCTCTATTGTGTTTGACTGACATTCTCCTTCTGCACTTTTGGAGCCAAGCTTACATGGACTTGTTAAGAGAACGGGAACACCTGAGCATCATGTAGTGACCCTGGCTTATGCACTTTATGCATTTTTAATAATACAGTCATTATTAATCGTCCAGAAATTGGTATGGAGGTTGTGAGAGGTGTCTGTATGCAAGAGAAAGTCATGGTACTCCAAACAGTAATTTGTAGAAGTGCCAGTAGTGTACCGGTACCCTATCGAACCCACTTCAAACACTGACTGTCTGTCAAATTGATTCATCAAAAATAGAAACACGGGTGACTTAGTGGGTAGCACTGTCTCCTCACAGCAAGAAGGTCCTGGGTTCCATCCCCAGGCGGGGCGGTCCGGGTCCTTTCTGTGCGGAGTTTGCATGTTCTCCCTTAGTCTGTGTGGGTTTTGTCCGAGAGCTCCGGTTTTCTTCCCATAGACCAAAAACATGCAGCCAGGTTAATTGGAGACACTGAATTGCCCTATAGGTGAATGTGTGTGTATGTGTGTGTGTGTGTGTGTGTCTGCCCTGTGATGGACTGGCGCCCCGTCCAGGATGTTACTGTGTGCCTTGCGCCCATTGAAAAGCTGACCCTATTTGGATAAGTGGTTAAGAAAGTGAGTGACAGTGAGTGAAAATAGAAGCATTAAGAAGAGCTCGGCTCTGGACTTGATGACTTTAGGTAAAAACTACTGGTTTCTTGGTGGATTAGTTCAAAAAGTTCAGTGTGGTTGGGTAGAACCCGCTATTCTGTGTGGCATATCCACTTATATTTGATAGACAAGTAATGGAATTTCCTCAGAAAATCAATCATAGTAGTTAAATACAGTCCCAAGTGGCAATTTCACCGTTTTGTTTCCTTTTAATTTATTTTTTCCATGGATCGGTTGACCTTTGCATAAATTGCCCGTATGTGACAGTTATTTTCCAGGCCAGAAACACACACAGTAGTCACGTCCGTACTATCCAAATAGATTCTACACTTTATGGTTCTTTAATAATGGAATCACCTATAAGTGAGAAGCATTAGTGGACCGAGTGCGGGCCCATCACGTGAGGCGTTATGAGCTCTTCAACTGAAACTGATAACGCGCCCATGTGAGACCAGCTGTGAAAGTCGAAATACCAATGCGTATACTGATGAGTGCTCCTGCCCCGGGTCGGCCATGCACCGAAGTATAAACCCCGGTGATGGGTGGATGGATCGCACCACTGCGGCTGGATGGGTTAACATACTTTCATCCCTGCCAATTAAATCTTAAGAACAGGAGGAAGTTACAGTCCAGCTCTTCTCAGGCAGGAGGTTTGATCGAGGACAAAGAGCTCTAATGGCATGCGAGCGCTGAGCGTTCTCGCTTCAATCTTGTGCTTCAGCAGCTTTTCCACCCGGATACATAAGCACACATCATTACCCAGTTTCCAGAACCAACCAGGGCTTTATATTATATGATAAAATTAACATCAAGTGTTGAGCTTATGTACTTGTTTACTCACCTGGGTCAGTTTAATTAAACCGACAGTGAATTTCATTTGTAATTATTACTACACCGACTAGGCATAACATTATGACCACTGAGAGGTGAAGTAAATAACACTGACTATCTCTTCATCACGGCACCTGTTAGTGGGGGGGATATATTAGGCACCAAGTGAACATTTTATCCTCAAAGTTGATGTTAGAAGCAGGAAAAATGGGCTTAACGAGGGCCAAACTGTGATGGCTAGACGACTGGGTCAGAGCATCTCCAAAACTGCGGCTCTTGTGGGATGTTCCCGGTCTGCAGTGGTCCAAGGATGGAACAGTGGTAAACCGGCGACAGGGTCATGGGCGGCCAAGGCTCATTGATGCACGTGGGGAGCGAAGGTTGGCCCGTATGGTCCGATCCAACCGACGAGCTACTGTAGCTCATATTGTTGAAGAAGGTAATGCTGGTTCTGATAGAAAGATGTCAGAATACACAAGTGCATCAAGGACCAACACAATATTAGAAAGGTGGTCATAATGTAATGCCTGATCGGTGTACAAGTAATATGTATGGAAATGGAATTATGGAATAACTTCAAGTTTGGGAGAATGGACACGGCTGAAAATCCTCCCAACTCCTAATTGACTGCCTCTAAATTTATTTACCCATCATTCCTTTCATTCCTCTTTGGTGAATTCTCACACCCACCTCGTTCCCATTTCTTCCACAGTAGAATTTCGAAATACATTTATTGTTTCCACACGTAAAATCTGACGAGGTATCAAATAATTAAGACTAAACATCTATTTGGTTCTACGTTATTCCGCCTCAGTGCTCCGCTTGAGGTCTGACGTGCAGATCGCCCCCTCTGATCAGTGCAGCGTGACCCGGAAGAACATTTTTGCTGATTACTTTTTTCCGGATCTCTCGCCTGTCACAAAAATGTCCCGTTGCTCAATTAGGCGTGGTCTTCACCGTCGGTATGCGCTGCTGGGTTTAACGCTTCTGTTTCCTTTATTTTGCTGCCATGAACACTCATCCCTTCACCCCATCAGCTCTAAACCATTCATTCCAGCATTCCTGCTTTATTCTGGTACATCATCTCCCCTCTTCATCACGTTTATTCACCTCAACATTACACTAGCACACTACTGCTCTGATACAGGGCTTCTCGGACAATCTGTCTGCATACAAATAGTAAGTACAAATAGTAAAAACAATACAGTGAGTAATATTTTCTGTTGGTACTATACTCACTCACTCACTTTCTTAACCGCTTATCCAATTAGGGTATGCGCTTGCTGCTGGATCCTATCCCAGCTTTTCAATGGGCGCAAGGCACACGGTAACACCCTGGATGGGCAGACACAAATACACACACCCATTCACATATAGGGCGGTTCAGTGTCTCCAATTAACCTGGCTGCATGTTTTTGGACTGTGGGAGGAAACTGGAGCTCCCAGAGGACACCCACACAGACACGGGAGAACATACAAACTCCACACAGAAAGGACCCGGAACGCCCCACCTGGGCATCGAACCCAGAACTTTCTTGCTATGAGGCGACAGTGCTACCCTCCGAGCCACCGTGCTGCCCTATGTAGGTACTAATGAAAATAAAACTTTGTATTTGTGTGTGTGTGTGTGTGTAGTGCTGCTAGTTTCTTTATATTTAGGAAAAATAAGTTAACCCCTCCATCCTTTTTGGAGGTGGAAGGAAACAAAGTTTTTATTGCAGGCGCTAAATCCACTAATCCACTTTTAAAGTATTTTTTGCCACACTTTTAATTAAAATTACTTAAATTAATCACTAGAAAATGTTTTTAGCATTCAGCTGTTTAATTTGTGCAACCTGGTGTAATTAACTTTGCTTAAGGCATTTTAGTTTCTTTTTTTTTTTTTTTGCTCCTGTCGTTTTCATCAGTGCTCTTTACCTCGTTCACTTTGTTTGTTTACAGCATGGTATTTAAGTCCCGTGTTTTTTCACCAAAGCTTCAGTAATGCACTAAAAGCAAAAAGAAATTTAGAGATTATTGATTGTTTTTAACACCAATAATCGTTCGACGTTCTCATCATATTTAGTGTTAACAGTAAAACTAATAGGACAGGTTTTGAGGTGTCCAATACAGCAGGTAGTATGTGCACAGTATGTCCGATACTGATACCGATACTGCAAATTGAGTATGTGCCGATACCAATCCGATATCGTCATTTCTGCTCTCAAACAACTTAGCAGTAATAATACACGTCTCAATGCACCATGGGTAAACTAGCTATCTAAATAACAACGCTCAGACTGTGTAACAAATATTCTAAAGGAATAAATACAGAAGCTACAACATCACACTTATACACAACTGCTGTTTTTATTTTCACTTTTACACACAGAACATTTAGCAGCATTTTTGGCTTGTTGAACAGCACCGTACAAACATTTAAAATATGTGACACATCTCACTTTATGGCGTGTCGTCCAAAGTATCTACAATTGGAAGATGTGGATGTCATTCGAACGAGATGGACCAATTAGAACTGATGCAGAGTTGAGATTTTCCGTTAAAGTTCTGTCACGTTTTTAGATGATTAAACCCTGCTGGATTTTGAAGAGGACGTCTGTGGCTAAACAGGAAACGGTGCAGTTTGTTTTATTTCATAACACTGATGGATTAATTGTTGAGGATGTGAGAGATCTCCAAGCCAGGACAGGATAGGTTTTCTTTATCTCAGGTGAGATTTATCATTTATAAAGAAATTTTTATTGTGTTTAAACAGTGTTTTAGATGTGGCAGTAGTAGATGATTTCTATTGTGTTTAAACAGTGTTTAGATGTGGCAGTAGTAGATGATTTGTATTGTGTTTAAACAGTGTTTAGGTGTGGCAGTAGTAGATGATTTCTATTGTGTTTAAACAGTGTTTAGATGTGACAGTAGTAGATGATTTTTATTGTGTTTAAACAGTTTTTAGATGTGGCAGTAGTAGATGATTTCTATTGTGTTTAAACAGTGTTTAGATGTGGCAGTAGTAGATGATTTCTATTGTGTTTAAACAGTGTTTAGATGTGGCAGTAGTAGATGATTTTTATTGTGTTTAAACAGTGTTTAGGTGTGGCAGTAGTAGATGATTAGTAGATCAGTGTGTTTTCATTTCTGATTGGCTGTTGCAGATGAGTTGTAGATCAGTGGCACATGTCATTAATTAATGATGTCATTAAGATGCACCTTGTTACGACAGTTGCCGAGTGAGCTGGTAATAAACGGCGCTCTGTTGGAACGGATCTTCATGTGTTATTTGCTTTACACACAAACAATGGCCTTATTTACATTAAGTGTTATTTACATTAAGTGTTATTTTCATTAAGCAACAGTATTAGATCGGATTACACGTTCTTTTCCTTTGGAGATCCGATCCGGTGATTTGCTCCAATATCAGGACGATAACGATACTGAGTATCGGATCAGTGCCAGTCCAAGTTTAAACTTTTACTGTCGCCCTCTGAGGGACGTTTGACATGTGGGATTTCTTGCAATAAATGAAGTGTAGTGTAGTCTTATTTTACTCTTTTCTCTATAAAACCTTTAAAAAAAAACATTACCAATCATGTCTGTATGTAGATGTCCGACCAGCCAGTAGCACCACGGGGGATTCGAACCTTGTATCCCAGCAATAGTGGGCTAGCATGAAAACCCAGTGATCTCTCTACACAGATGCATTATACGTCATCCTACACTCCTGGGAAGAGGGCGTGTCTAAATTCTTAGTGTTAGATTCCTTAAAATGCTCCTACTGATGTGCCTTAATTCTGAGTCATAATCTGACTAAATACGGCAAAGTGTCCGACGCTTCCTCAGCCCTGAAGGCAATCCCAGCTTTCAGTGCGGCACGACTTTTCTCACAAAAAATTACAAACGCCCCGGACAGATGCGGAGCAACCAACAGAGTTTTTTAAATGTAAATGTAAATAAATTCTCATTGATGTTTAATTTGTATTAAGGTGCACATGTGTCGTTTATTTGTAAATTTACCCGTTTTCGGTACACGGAGGGAGACGTTAGCTGGCGTGCTAGCGGGTTGTGTCGCCTCAGCCCGTTGGTGTCAACGGCCTAAGGGTAACTGTGTTAGCTTAGTTAGCTAACACTGCAGTGGCGTAATCTCTGTCTAGGTAGTGCGTCTAAATAACCTGCCTTATGAGCTCGATGTCTTATTACAATCCTCCCTACTGAGGCAGCTGATCAGGTAGGCAGTAGATTAGTACAGTAGATTGTACATCACATAGAACAGTTTGTCAGGCATCTACAGTCCTTCATAAATCAAGCAACAAGGGTCATTTAGCCTAAAAAGCTCCTAACCTGCCGCCCTTTTGTGACATTTGTTTAACAATCATGAAACACTGTCCCTTTGTCCTGATGGATTTACTGAAATCCATGTTTGGTCACCTGGGCCTGAAGCGTACGGCTCATGAACTGGTTACACACTGGCTGTTTGACCTCTTACCACGCTGAATGGGACGCGTTTCACTTGTACACACGTGGATTCCCCCCTGCAGGCAGGGTTCGGCTCAGCTGGGACTGTGTCAATAGCTTCCAGCTCGGGTTACTGTAGGGACGCAGAGTAACTACATGCCGCTCCGCACAGCTCCCTGGAACATGATTCTAAATGACAGCCATGCTAAGTGATACAGCAAAGCGCTGGGCTGTTATTTTCTTTATTCTTTTTACACATCTCTGAAACATGGCTGGGATATTAATTAGCATTTTATAGTAATATAATATATAATATATTAATATAGCAGTCTATAGTTTAATGGTAAATGCATCTTCAAACATAAGTAAGCAGGAAACAAAACACAAGCCAACTACTCTTAGTTATTTATTTATTGCATGACATCCATGCTGGCTGCAGGACTGCAAGTTTTTAGTGTTTTTGCTTGAAAATTGTGATTGATTTTTACTTTAACTGATTTAAACACTATAATAAAGATCCACTGCTCACCAGATCCACTGTGGTGACATCTATATACTAAAGCAGCCAGAAAACAACAATTTGTTTATGGTTATAAACATGTACACACATTTTTTATGAATAGGTAGGTAGGTAGGTAGGTAGGTAGGTAGGTGGGTGGGTGGGTGGGTGGGTGGATGGATGGATGGACGGACGGACGGACGGACGGACGGACGGACAGACAGACAGACAGACAGACAGATAGATAGATAGACAATAGATAGATAGATAGATAGATAGATAGATAGATAGATAGATAGATAGATAGATAGATAGATAGATAGATAGACAGACAGACAGAAAGATATATAGATAGACGGATGAACAGACAGGTAGATAAATAGACAGATAGACAGACTGACAGATAGATAGATAGATGGACGACAGACAGACAGATAGATAGACAGATAGACAGACAGATAGACGGATAGATAGACGAATAGACTGACAGATAGATAGACAGACAGACATAGATAGACGGATAGATAGACGAATAGACGGACAGATAGATAGACAGACAGACAGACAGACAGACAGACAGATAGACAGACAGACAGACAGACAGACTGATAGACAGACTGATAGACGAATAGATGGACAGATAGAAAAATAGACAGACATATACAGACTGATAGTTAATAGAGAGAGAGAGACAGACAGACAGACAGACAGACAGACAGACAGGCATAAGTAGATAGACAGATAGATATTCACATTTTCTGCCTGTGTTTGATCTGTACATATTAAATAACAACTAAAGTTGATAAATCCTTGTTTTCCGTTCACCGTACAATCATCAGCACTTATAATCACAACACACTTCTGTACTTACGTGGAAATATTGCCTGATGGTTTTTTTAGCTGCGAGATGTTTGACAATAATCAGATGGTTTTAGACGTTTACTGGTAATGACTGTATTATTTCCTCTGCCAGCTGGCTGAAAGTGAATATTTCCATTCATCCCGTATGCATCAGACGTACCGCGGCTCTGAGCTGTTTCATTCACTGGCATGAGAGAGCAGATCACCGTGTCCGTCTGAAAGCCCATTTTCATTTCAAGTGAACGGACGGCTCACAGCTGGGAGCCAGGTTTGCATTTGCACCCTCCTGCTAAGCTGATTCGCTTCTCTCATTTCTGGGGGGATAAAAACAAGAAGCAAACCCATCCGAATAAGTTATATAACTTTGATTTAGCAATTTAGCAGCATAGTTTTATTTAATAAGACGTTTAAAGCACCGGCGCCGCCGTGCCCGTTTTTTTTTATTAACTTTAGTTGTTTGTAGGGTGATAGAAAGTAAACTTTGCTGTTTCGGGGCTTTTAAATGAGGACGCAGCTGTAATATTTCAGCTCATAACCAACCGTAATTACACCAATTAAAGTTAGAAAAGGAAAGTAAGCATATTAGAGGCAGTGTACGTGCAATAACAGTGTAATTACTAGTTGTTAGTTTCAAATGAGGAAAATCTAACAACAAAACTAATTAATTCAATTTAATTTCAAGCAAATCAAAGCAAATCAGTGTGTTAATTAAGTGTTTTACTTAATTATGTCAGTAGTTTTTATATATTGTATTACTGACTTGACATTGAGGTCGATCATTGAAGATGTTTCTATCTGTCTGTCTGTCTGTCTGTCTGTCTGTCTGTCTCTCTCTCTGTCTATCTATCTATCTATCTGTCTGTCTGTCTCTCTGTCTATCTATCTGTCTGTCTGTCTATCTATCTATATGTCTGTCTGTCTGTCTATCTGTCTATTTGTCTATCTGCCTGTCTGTCTGTCTCTGTTTGTCTGTCTATCTGTTTGTCTGTCTCTGTCAATCTGTCTATTTGTCTGTCTGTCTATATATCTGTCTGCCTTTCTGTCTGTCTATCTGTCTATCTGTCTATCCACATACCCACCCTACTATCTATCTATCTGTCTGTCTGTCTATCCACCCACCCAACTATCTATCTGTCAATCTGTCTGTCTATCTATCTGTCTACTCACCCAACTATCTATCTGTCTACCCACCCAACTAACTATCTTTCTGTCTCTCTGTCTTTCTGTCTATCCACATACTCACCCTACTATCTATCTATCTGTATGTCTATCCACCCACCCAACTATCTATCTATCTATCTATCTATCTATCTATCTATCTATCTATCTATCTATCTATCTATCTATCTATCTATCTATATTTCTGTCTGTCTGTCTATATGTCTATCTGTCTGTCAAATAAAGTACCTATCTATCTGTCTGTCTATCTGTCTGTCTGTCCATCCATCTATCTATCTGTCTAATCTAAATGTATTGATACAACCACCCAGAAAATGTTTTATTATAAAATTATAAAAATATGATGTAAAATTACAGAGCAACACTAAATACTTTTAATAATTCTTTGTATTATTAGAGTAAAGTCACTTCATTTAAAAGCATTTCTGTAGAACACCAGCCCAGTTCTATCCAGCTACACCATCTAAACTATTAAAAAAGCTACAGACTCGTAACACCTACAGTCTTAAATCTAAAATCTCTGACTCTAACACAGATCATTTGCTTGTTTATCATGATTCCCAAAGCGGTCTGAATCCCAAGTGATTTGCTTCTGTGAGAACTGAGTACGACTGTACATACGGTGTAATTGGTCCTAAATTGTACAGAGACCGCCTGTATACCTGCTGTCTCAGGTGGTGTCTCCATTATAAACGACACCGTCAGGACGACATAATGAAGTTTTAAATACACACGGCCTGATTTTAGACTGTTTAAACATCCCCGACTCATATGACTGGACATCCAATGCATCGAATCACTGCATCGAATTGCGGCTATGTTTGGGTCTTTATTGTGTCATTTTCAATCCATTTTTTAATGTAAAAATAATCATAAATATTAAAAAAATTATAAAAAGAAAATAATGTCAAAAAACAAAAATAAAACAATTAAAAATAAATGTTTTTTTGTTGGCTGTGCCTCTTGACTGCAAAAGAGTCATTATTTATTTTAGATTTAATTAATAAATCAGTTAATTAAAATTAAGATTTAATTTAATTAAAATTAAGATTTAATTAACTGATGAGTTTTTCTTTCTGCAAAATGACTTGATTGTAAATTATTAAAATACTGTATAATCTTTGCATCATGACATTGATGATATATTTAATTAAGTAACATTCCTTGTTTGTGTTTGAGTTTAGACTTAAAAAGGCAAAAACGTCTAAAATAAATTTCACATTGAAGGTATAGATAATGTTTTCTACATAAATAACGTATACATGTCAGATAATTACTGAATTACAGTGAAGATATTGCTCTTGTGTACATAATATTCAGATATGTTATTATTATTATTATTATTATTACTATTATTATTAGTTATTCTCACATATTATTATTATTAGTTATTTATCACATATAATTATGATTAATCTTATTATTACACATTATTAATTATTATTATTATTAAATATTGTAAATTATTCTTACATATTATTATTATTACACATTATTATTTTTATTATTACTCATTATTAATTATTATTCTTACATATTATTATTATTACACATTATTATTTTTATTATTACTCATTATTAATTATTATTCTTACATATTATTATTATTACACATTATTATTTTTTATTATTACTCATTATTAATTATTATTCTTACATATTATTATTATTACACATTATTATTTTTATTATTAATTATTATTATTATTTACATTTACATTTTACATTTTTAGCATTTACCAGACGCTTTTATCCAAAGCAGGGCTAAGGGTTAAGGGCCTTGCTCAAGGACCCAATAGTGGCAACTTGGTGGTGGCTTGGCTTGAACCGGCAACCTTCTGTTTACTAGTCCAGTACCTTATCCAATTAGGGTCAGCTTTTCAATGGGCACAAGGCGCACAGTAACACCCTGGACGGGGCACCAGTCCATCGCAGGGCAGACACCCACACACATACACCCATTCACCTATAGGGCAATTCAGTGTCTCCAGTTAACCTGACTGAGCTATCACTGCCCTTATCACTGCCCTTATATATTATTATATAATTATAATAATAATAATTATTATTATTAATTATTCTTACATATTATTATCATTAATTATTCCTACATATTATTATTATTATTATTATTAATTATTCTTACATATTATTATTATTACACATTATTATTATTATTATTATTATTAATTATTATTGATTATTTCTACATATTATTATTATTACACATTATTATTATTATTATTAATATTATTAATATTAATAATTATTAGTTATTCTTACATATTAACATTATTATTATTAATTATTTATTATTAGTTATTCTTACATATTATTATTAATTATTAGTTATTCTTACATAATATTATTAATATTATTATTACACATTGTATTACAAATTAATCAGGAAATAATTATAATCTAGGGCAGACGGAACACCTTTATTTGTCATTTATTTGTCCTATAAACACACACACGTGTTCAGTACAATGAAATTCTGTTTCCGCATACCTCATCTAGTTTGGAGGCCGGGGTCAGCGTGCAGGGTCAGTGATTGTACTGCATCCTTGGAGATGAGAGGGTGAAGGGCCTTGTTCAAGTGCCTAACAGAGGCTGCACTTCAGTGCTGGGATTCAAACCTACAACCTTATTACAACCATATTACTGTCATATATAGCAAGAAAGAAAGCTCAGTAAGGGTAGTAAGAAGTTTGGGGGTAGGTGAGGAAATATTTTGGTTCTTCTTACCTAAACAGATAAAGCAGCTGAACAATAAAGGACTGATTCCTTTTCAGCACAACACCCCCTCTTAAATAAAGCTATAAATCAAGTTAGTTCTGATTTTAATTGGGTAATCAGTGGATGATTTAAGTGCAGCTGTTCTGGTTCCACCACCCACCAGTCGTGCTGTGCTGGAGCCCATATTGTTCTCAGTGTTGTTAGGGTAAACAGCAGCCGCCTCTGTGATGCCCCTGATCATAAAGCGCGGTCCTGTATGCCGGTTCCTCCTGTGGCTTTGTTCTCCTGGTATGATCCCTGGACTCTGGAGGCTAGACGGGGTCAGGCAGATGTGACACGGGGCCTTTGAAGTTTTGCGCAGTACTGTTCGGGGAGGGTGACACACACATTTTTGACACACCACAGTGAATTATTGAAAGAGCGGTAAAGGTACAAATCTGAAGGGTACCAAACAAAACGTTTATAAATCATTGCCTAAACCTGAAGGTTCCCACGTATACGCAATTTTACTTTAACTAAATACAGTTCAAGTCGAGCGCTTTATGTTAATATATTACTGTCTCACCTCTAACCATCTGAGCGTAAAGCTAATGCATAAAGGCAGTTCAGCCTTTAAACAGGTAGATAGATAGATGGATGGACGGACGGACGGACAGACAGACAAACGGACGGGCGAGCGGACAGACAGACGGACAGATAAGATAGATAGATTGATAGATAGACAGACAGACAGATAGGCAGTCAGGCAGACAGACAGACAGACTTTAAGTACAGTACAAGTCAAGCGCTTTATGTTAATAAGTTAATGTGTCACCTTTAACCATCCGAGCATAAAGCGTAATGCATTCAGGCGGTTCAGCTGAATTGTGGGATTTGAACTGCTCCCCAGTATAAGAGTTTAGTGGAAGTTGGGTACATAATTAATTTCTCTGAATGATTGTCTTGTCTAATTTCCATCGAGGTTTCATGCTTGGGTGAACAAACTACCCAATAAAGCCCACTTCTGTTACGACTGCATACAATTACATGTGGCACCTGATGCCCAGATCATGCCCTGACAGATAACTAAACTCACTCACACGTGCACACGAGCTAATTCTGAGCACCCGTAACTCCCACAGTAATGGTTGCTTAGCATTGGAATCGCTCTCCAACTAGGGACTGCACACAGCCAAGACACGTCCTCCGCACTCCTACAAACCTTATGATGGAGATCTGATCTATTTATCATCGACCGTGCGCAAATACAAACCTGGAGTTTGTCAGAGATACCTGTTTCAACAACACCATGTTGAAATAGACGCGTGTTTTAGGATATTTGTATAAACATTTAAGTTGGACATTGTACAACAGAGCTCGGTGCTGAAAATATATTAAATATTTTTTTCATGTTTCCCTTCGCTCATATGTTTTTGCTTCCGAGGTCTTTTATTAAAAAATATTAAAGAAAATGTTGCATTGAAGACTAGCTTACAAGATCCAATTTAAATTGCAGCTTATATCATCAAAAGACAACATTTATACCTTAAAGTATTCTGTCCTTCTAGACAAACATTAGTGCCTGACCTCACAAATGCTTTTTTTGACCAAATGGCCACAAATTCCAACAGGCACACTCCAAAATGTAGTGGAAAGCCTTCCCAAAAAAATAGAGGAGGTTATCGTGACAAAAATGAGAAACTTCAGAGTTGTACATGGTTTTGTAATGGGATGTCCAACATGCTTTTGGTCAGGTGTCTACACAGACAGACAGACAGACAGATAGATAAGATAGATAGACAGACAAATATGATAGATAGACAGACAGAAAGACAGACAGATAGATAAGATAGGTAGACAGACACATAAGATAGATAGACAGACAGAGAAACAGACAGATAAGCAATATAGATAAATAGACAGACAGACAGACAGACAGACAGAGACAGGAAGATAGATAAAAACAAACAGAGAGAGACAGATATGTAGACAGACAGACAGACAGACAGACAGATAGATATGTAGACAGACAGACTTAAAGATAGATATGTAGAAAGATAGATCAGACAGACAGATAGATAGATAAATATCTTATAGACAGATATAAAGACAGACAGACATATAGACAGATAAAATAGATATACAGACAGACAGGTAAGATATATAGACAGACAGATAGGATAGATAGACAGACAGATATATAGACAGACAGACAGATAGGATAAATATACAGACAGACAGATAAGATAGACAGACAGATATATAGACAGACAGGCAGATAGATAGATAGATAGATAGATAGATAGATAGATAGATAGATAGATAGATAGATAGATAGATAGATAGATAGATAGATATGATAGACAGACAGACAGATAATATAGATATACAGACATACAGGCAGATATATAGACAGATAGACAGACAGATAAGATAGATAGACTGACAGACAGATTAGTCAGACAGACCGACTGTCAGACAGACAGATAGATAAACATTCTATGTTATTCTATCAGATAGATTCTATCCAGTATATACATATACTGTAGGTATAACTATAGGCCATATGAGACGTAGACTATACAGCGCATGTTAAAACTTATTGGTGTTTGAATATTGTGGGTCAGTTCATTAATTCTGTTATATGTCAGAAACCACGACAAGATAAAATCTGTCCACAGACGACAATCAGACCCTGAATTATGTGCAGTGAAATACATAAAATAAAAAATGTACTGTATGATTGTATGAGTACATATGAAACAGAGGGACATTAGAGTCAGGACAGTGATAACATGATTCTATGTACCACGTTCCCTCTGTCGTTAAAGCAGGCACGTACAGCTGTGTACATATAAACACTAACGCATCCTAGTCAAAATCCCTCCAGTGTGCTGTATTTGTAATTTCTACTGCAGTGCCGTTTTCTATCAACAAATATATTTATAGCTCACTTTTATAACCTTTACAGTGGTGATGGGTCAGTATTCATCCAGCCAACAGCGCCCCGTGGGCAGCGTCCTGTGATCACTGATGAAGGTCTAGAAGATGACCGACTCAAACAGCAGCAATAGATGAGCGATCGTCTCTGACTTTACATCTACAAGGTGGATCAACTAGGTAGGAGTGTCTAATAGAGTGGACAGTGAGTGGACACGGTATTTAAAAACATCCACTCATACCAGCACAACACACACTAACACACCACCACCATGTCAGTGTCACTGCAGTGCTGAGAATGATCCAACACCTAAATAATACCTGCTCTGTGGTGGTCCTGGAAGAGTCCTGACCATTGAAGAAGGGTGAAAGAGGGCTAACAAAGTATGCAGAGAAACAGATGGACTACAGTCAGTAATTGTAAAACTACAAAGTGCTTCTTTACGGTAAGTGGAGCTGATTAAATGGACAGTGAGTGTACAGCCTTTAAGTTTAGGCTTCAGTTAATGGTGTGAACGGTGTTGGTATGAGGCCTAAAACCAGTGCGCGAGACATAATCCTATTTACCCCCGGCGTTTTTCTGTCTAGTGTTTGAGTTACAATCCACATATCGTCTCTCTGATACTGTAACTGTTTGTTTTGCGGTCTTTATCTAATCTTCTGGCAGATATGGAGCTCGTAGCATTGATTACAGCTGCAGGCTGTGAACTCGAGACGGGTGTGTGGATCGGGCTCGCCGATATCCGTCTGAGTCATCCGTGGGGTCAGACGGGGAGGGGTTAAAGGGTCCGTCCTTTATCTGCAGAATGCTGAGCCATGGTGCCCGGTGCCATGACAACCAGAGAAAAAGGGGGAAGTGAGAAGTGTGATGCAGGCATGGGTGCGGGGACACAGGGACCGAAAATGGAGCTGGAGGAAGGGGGTTATCTGTCCGAATATAAATTTAGAACAGTACAGCGGAGTGAGAGGATGAAAAGCTGTAAAGCTGGGAGCTACAGAGTGGGAGGGAGGTTGGTAGGTACGTGTCGCCGGCTTGTTACCGAGTGTCACCGGTGTATTGCATCAGTCCAGGAGGGACGCTCACATTGCAGGATGACATCACCCGGCTTACGGGATAGGTGGAGAGACTGATAATCCCTCTGAGGGAGGGCGGGAGGGGGGTCATGTCTCCACCGCGGTGTCGTTTCAGTCGGACCTTTACGCGTGTTTTATTTCGTGCTACGTGCTCGGTGCTCAGCTGCACCCGGACGGACGTTCTGCGAGTGCAGAAACGTTAGTGGTGCAGAAAAGTGGAGCAAAAGTTCCAGACAGCATGCTTAATGGTTTAACTCGAATCAGAGCGTACATTATCCCAGACACATGACTCCTCCCGCAGAGTGCAGCTGTAAGAGCCCATTAGTGCGGTTCAGTGGAAGAATACTGGCTGATAGTCCCGCTTTGAAAGTCAAGCTGATATTAGGAGGAAGGTTTTAATGCCGACCAGATTCATAAAGTTTCAAGTTTATTTGTCATTTATGTATATAATAAAAAAATACACAAAAAATAACATAATACAATATAATAAACAGACTTATATACTGTATATATATACAAAATCTAAACAAGAAAAAGAAAAATATAGAAAAATATATGTAAGAAATTGCAGTTAAAGTGCAGATATGCATTGTAGACATAGTAAACATAGTAAACATTGCAGTGCAGGTATGCATTGTAAACAAAGTGAACATTGCAGGAATGGTAAACACTGGCAAGATTAAAAACAGCTGTTAATAATGCTAATAATACTAATAGTACTAATAATAATAATCATACTGCAGGAGAGGTTACAACCAGATACAGGATAAGCCATGATGCAAGCTTATCATATGAACCCATTACTTAGAGCAGTGGTATCAAACTCATTTTCACCGAGGGCCACATCTGCATTAACGTGGCCATCAAAGGGCCGATTGTAACGTATCCTGCTGTTGTTTTTCTTGGAGACTAAATTCTGTGTTTGGTGAGAAAATGGCAAATTTATACTGTATATTTATAACGTATATCTACATTTATATTGTTCTCCTTTACCACAGACACGGCCTCATAAGAGACACAAGAGACGTACCGGTTTCTCTTCTTGAAGCACAAACTCGTATTCACTTTCCCATCTTTCATTTAATAACCTTCATTCTGCTTCAATTTCCTCTTGTGCATTTTGGGATTATTTGTAAATATTTCTCAACATCACTTGTTGGAAAACCGCCTCACTTTGCGGGTCACAAATCTGGCATGCATCGTTGGAGATGCAGTTTATGTACGATTTTAAAGTGCTCTTAACCAGTTACAGGATATTCTGCTGTGATTGCAGTCGCCTATTAAGTCTTGGACTATTTGTTGTTTTTCTTGGAGGCTAAATTCCGTGTTTGGTGTGAAAATGGCAAATTTATTCTGTATATCTAAAATGTTAATTTACATTTATATTGTACTCCTTTACCACAGACACGGCCTCATAACACAGGAGACGTACCGTTTTTTCTTCTTGAAGCACAAACTTGCTTTCACTTTCACATCTTTCATTAAATTTCCTGCTCCTGCTTCAATTTTCTCTTCTTGTACATTTTGAAATTATTTGTAAATATTTCTCAACATCATCTAGTGGTGGGATGCATCACTTTGCGGGTCACAAAATCGGCATGCATTGTGGGAGATACAGTTTATGTACGATTTTACAGTGTATTTTAAGACAATTGTTCTGCCCTCGCTAAGTTTCCCCCTTTTCTCAGCTAGACAGACAGACAGACAGACAGACAGACAGCTCCCTCTAAAATACAGTTAGGTCGGTTTTATTTGTTTTCCAACTGTGTGATACACTGTGTGCATCAGAATGGAGGAAAACTACAAAATACAAACAATAAAAACAATAAAAACTTGATACAGTACGGGCACATAGCTGTAGTTAAGTGTTACATCTAGTACAATATGAAATTGAACCAAATGTAAAATAGTGCTAACGAGTTAGCATTTTGTGTAAAAATACTAATTGCTAAAGTATCGGTAACAACCGTATTTACTTACAGAATTGTGGTAAATTCATAACTGAAACGCTGTAACGTACTCGCTAAGCATTTACAAACAACTGAGAATATAAACGTCTGCTACTTACAGACGATGCTTCTGTATTGGACTGTGATAGAATTAACTTCTATTTATTATTGTTTACACTACTGACTACGTTACCCTGCGTTCTTTTGCCACTAAAACGTAAACGTCAGATGGTTTTCTCGCAAAAGTCAAAGTTAGTTTAGCTAGTAGTAGCTATGATGTCAACGGTTGCCGCTTAAAGGCACGGGTGTATCATTAAATTATAAGTACGTCTCTGTTACGACTTGAACCATCACAACAATCATACGTCTTTTAAGCTCTCGCGGGCCACATAAAATGACGAGTGGGCCTTGAGTTTGACACATGTGACTTAGAGTCTCCAAGGTTTTAGCTTGTTGGTCTGGAGCGTAGACGGTTGTCCTTGTGTTCTTTCACCTCCTTGTTTCTACACTCACTGTCCATGTTATTAGCTCCACTTACCATATAGAAGCACTTTGTAGTTCTACAATTACTTACTGTAGTCCATCTGTTTCTCTACATACCTTTTTGACCTGCTTTCACCCTGTTCTTCAATGGTCAGGACCACCTCAGAGCAGGTATTATTTAGGTGTTGGATCATTCTCAGCACTGCAGTGACACTGACATGGTGGTGGTGTGTTAGTGTGTGTTGTGCTGGTATGAGTGGATCAGACACAGCAGCGCTGCTGGAGTTTTTATATACCGTGTCCACTCACCGTCCACTCTATTAGACACTCCTACCTAGCTGGTCCACCTTGTAGATGTAAAGTCAGAGACGATCGCTCATCTATTGCTGCTGTTTGAGTCGGTCGTCTTCTAGACCTTCATCAGTGGTCACAGGACGCTGCCCACGGGGTGCTGTTGGCTGGATATTTTTGGTTGGTGGATTATTCTCAGTCCAACAGTGACAGTGAGGTGTTTAAAAACTCCAGCAGCGCTGCTGTGTCTGATCCACTCATACCAGCACAACAAACACTAACACACAACCACTTGCATTATTATTCTTGTGAACCATTTATTAGCAGAAAATCTGTCACACATTTAGGTTTTGTTTTTGTAGTTCTAGAGAGAAACTAAAAGTTAAAACAGCAGTTTTTGCATGAATTTACATCTAATATTGCATATTGTGTAACATTACTTAAATAGGCACTTTGCATTCAAATCCTGTGTATAGTAATAATCACGATAATATGTCTGCTTTTTATGTGTTTACTTTTTAAGGTGGTATTTCTGGTTCAGTTTACTTGTAGTGGCTTTTATTTTAGATCATCGAATGTAAACTGATATTACATAGAAACCCTGAAACTCAGAAGAGGAAAACTTTTCAAGCCCAGCAGAAGCAGTCTGGTTACGTTTAGGGTTAGTGGGACAGGCTGTTCTGTTCCTGTGCATGTTAACAGATGGAGGTCGGCGTATTAGGACTCGTCCATATCTTTCCAGATGTCCTTTGCTAGCTGCAATCCAAAGGAAGGCGGTGTACGGCTTAGGCCGGCACTTTCTTATATCACATTACCAAACAAAGAGCCGACGAGATAAAGCGAGCGAGCCGGAGACGGTGACGGAGAGAACAGTGCAGTTCTGATGAGCTCAGCAGAAAAAGTGAAAAGGCGATCTTTCTCAGCACATGTAATTTACAACACCGTGAAACCAATTTCCTTCAGCCATTCCAGTCGGAGAGCAACGGCATTAGCTCTTTTAGATTTCTGAAACTTTATGAATTATGCATCTGAGAGAGCAGCGCTCACACAACAGCCACGCTCGGCTCTGTCGTTACTTCTCTACGTCTGTGTTTAACTGCCGAGGAACAATCTGTACCTTAAACCTATAAATTTCACTGAGTTTCTGAGGGCGCACAAAAAAACATGACAGAGCCCGAGTCTACAGTAGTATAATCTCTGTAATCAGCTCAGGAACAGCTGAAATAAACTCCCAGTGGTAAATCTACACAGTAGTGCCCTGCATGCAAGGAAGTCACTAAAACATCCCACTAATACATTCAAAAGCTGTAGAAATCTCTGGCCTCGGCTGGGGTCAGCTAGTGCTGGCTCGATACCACTTTTTTATGTCCGATACTAATACGATACTGCAAAATGAGTATCTGCCGATACCGATACCAATCCGATACCGTCATTTCTCCTCTCAATTAACTAAGCAGTAATAATACACGTCTCAATGCACCATGGTTAAACTAGCTATCTAAATAACAACGCTCAGACTGTGTAACAAATATTCTAAAGGAATAAATACAGAAGCTACAACATCACACTTATACACAACTGCTGTTTTTATTTTCACTTTTACACACAGAACATTTAGCAGCATTTTTGGCTTGTTTAGCAGCACCGTACAAACATTTAAAATCTAATTTAAAGTGCAACTTTATCTGTATTTAACAAATAAATTATTTCAATATAAAATTCTGTCAACTCTCAAGTCTACACCTTAAAGGCAGCAAAAATAATAAAATAAATAATAAAAATATTATTTATAAACAATAACAATGAAACAATTAGTTGTACCTATCCTGTCCCGGCTTGGAGATCTCTCACATCCTCAACCAGTAATCCATCAGTGTTATGAAATAAAACAAACTACACCGTTTCCCGTTTAGCCACAGACGTCCTCTTCAAAATCCAGCAGAGTTTTTTAATAAGTCCGCTTTGATTTTTAATCATCTAAAAACGTGACAGAACTTCAACAAAAAATCTCAATGCTGCGTCAATTCTAATTGGTTCATCGCATTTGATTGACATCCACATCTTCCAATTGTAGACACTTTATACGACACGCAGTTAAACAGTGTTTTTAGATGTGGCTGTAGTAGATGATTTTTTAAAATGCTAAAAGTTTAAGTAGAAATAAATCAGTGTGTTTTAATTTCTGAATGGCCTTATTAAGTGTTATTTACATTAAGTGTTATTTACATTAAGTGTTATTTACATTAAGTGTTATTTACATTAAGCAACAGTATCGGATCGGGTAACACGTTTTTTTTTTCGTCCGATATCCGATCCAGTGATTTGGGCCAATATCGGACCGATACCGATACAGAGTATCAGATTGGTGCCAGCCCTACTCCTAACCAAAAAGAAACATTCCTCATTTGCAATTGCAAATAAAGCACCTGGATGATAATTTTTTTTTTATTTTGAATGATCAACCTTTCAAATACAGTGGTATCTTGAAACTCAGCGCCAGTTGGTTCTGGGAGTGGCGTCGAGTTTTAAAGACGTTGAGTTTCAAGGTATTTTTTCCCATAAGGATGTTTGGAAAACCTGTTAATGCGTCCATGGTTCTGTGGAACTGCATATATTTGAGGCTAATGTAAAATAATGAGGTTGTTTTTGACACTTATACACTGAAAATAACACAAATATAATATAAAAACACTTAAATACAATTGAAAAGTTAAAAAATCATTAAAATAAACTTGCACTTTAGCTTTACTTCTTCATTGTTTCATTATGCTTCTTAATGGTGGAGATGCTTGATCTTGGAATACAGTATTCTGTTCGGTACCGGCGCATTCACATGAAAAGCGGCAAAATCACTTTTTTGCCGGCTGTACCGCTATTTTCAATGAAGTGTGACGGTGCACAAAGTTTAACGTGACTTACTGTACTAAAACGAGTGAGAAATTTCATTAGTGGAGAGAACTCAGAGCAGTAATAATTAAGAGAGGTTTAGTGTTTCTATGTTTCTAAAACTGAACATGTTGAGTTTAAGGGTACAAATTTCTGGATGCAGGGCATTGAGTTTCAAAGATTTTGAGGTTAAGGGATGTTGAGTTACAAGGTACCACTGTATATGCAAATATATGCAAACAGAGACAGTCAGGGGTAAATTAGTTTTTTACCTAGACACTATTGTAAAAGTAATGATGGTCCGGCGTCGTTACAGAGTAATGTTCTTAAACCAGTAGCTTCATCACTTCAAACATGTTTACATTCAAAAGCCAGAACTATTTTGGTTTATTCCTCACACATTCACACTATACGTAGGCTGATTAGAATCCCACTGTGTCAGTCATGCCTGGCCTTTGGCTCAGTGTCAGAAATCTACATGCACTAAGACAGCGTGGAATGAGAAAATTCAACTCATTAAACATAAAGCACAAACAATTACTATGTAAAATGAAAGCAGATGAGAACTGGCAGATTTAAGCATTTTAAAAAGCCCATACAGCTACCTAAACACGTATTTTCCTTTTTTGGCTGCATATCAAAGTCGTTTTTTGGCCAGCGTATATAAAAAAGATTACATGAGTTATAATAAGATGTCAGAGAATGTACAATGTGATTTTTTGATTAGCCGCTGAATGCCTGGTTTTGCTTTCATCTGAACTTGGTGAGAACCCTTTGGATGGTTAAATAGGAATTATTACTTTATTAAAACAATGTGGTCTTTACATTTGGGTGCAAAATGTGCACATCTTCTAAACAACAATATAAAGTATAAAGGAAGAAATGTAGTTTAGAAATTTAGAATTGTACACTGATGTTCCGTCATTATTACTACTGGTGGTAATAATGTGTGTATTTGTGCAGCTTTTGGTTTAGTTGTAGCATGTATTTACTCAAATGTCCAAGTAGTTCATTATTTATCTTTATTATCTTTATTATTATCTACATCGATCAGGCATAACATTATGACCGCCTTCCTAATATCGTGTTGGTCCCCCTTTTCTAGCCCCATACGCAACAAACTGTGCTGCTCTGTGTATTCTGACACCTTTCTATCAGAACCAGTTTGAGCTACAGTAGCTCGTCTGTTGGATCGGACCACACGGGCCAGCCTTCGCTCCCCACGTGCATCAATGAGCCTTGGCCGCCCACGACCCTGTCGCCGGTTTACCACTGTTCCTTCCTTGGACCACTTTTGATAGATACTGACCACTGCAGACCGGGAACACCCCACAAGAGCTGCAGTTTTGGAGATGCTCTGACCCAGTCGTCTAGCCATCACAATTTGGCCCTCATCAAATTCGTTTATATCCTTACACCCATTTTTCCTGCTTCTAACATCAACTTTGAGGATAAAATGTTCACTTGCTGCCTAATATATCCCCCCCACTAACAGGTGCCGTGATGAAGAGATAATCAGTGTTATTCACTTCACTTGTCAGTGGTCATAATGTTATGCCTGATCGGTGTATATGTAGAAATATTCAGACACAATTCATGACCTTTATTTGTTTAAGAGACCATCACTGAAAACTTCATTTATCTCTGTAAATGGGTTCTATGGTCACCTAACATTCAAATCCCGGTGTTTACCTGAGCATGTGTGGCATTAGTGTACAAACCACTAACAATCTGGTTGAACCCTAAGAGACACGTCATCTCAAACAAAAAGCTGGTCCAACTTATTAGACTCTAATAATCTTACATGGATTATAAGTCTCACGTACAGATTATTATATTTTCATCTTTTAAACCTTGAATTAAGGACAGTTTAAACGACTGTATGATAATTATAATTGTGCATGCAGTTGGGGATTAGGGATTAGCGTTGTGACTGGTGATCAATCTGTCGTCATTGAAGCGAGGCACAGTTACTGACAATTAAGCGAGTCTGACACAGTTGACAGGAAGAGTCTGTGGCACGCACGAGCCATCTGGAAGCTCCTCTGAGTCCTTCATTAATAGATGATCTGTATGTTATGTCAAGGTCCACACAGTCTATGAAGATACACATAATTATCTGTAAGGGTGCATAGATCTGACAGATCTGCCAACCCAGTGTCTAGGTCCACACTTTTAGTTTTTCAGACACTAATCATATTGCTTTTGAAAATATTAACTAGACATACACTATAGGACTAAATATATATGGACTTCTGACTATTGGCTTGTTGAAATCTTTTTTTAAACCATGGGCATTAAAATAATGTTGTGTTTCCACCACCTGTAACCATAAAGGCCTCCACCTTTTTTGTCTCTAGTCTTGTCTTCTTTAATTACTTTTTTAGATTAGAAATGTCTTTTGTATTTATTGTACTGTTGTTTATCTGCACTGTGTGTACTGTATTGTCTTGCACGTTTTGTTTGATGTTGCACCCTGGTCCTGGAGGAACGTTGTTTTGTTTCAATATGTACTTGTATATGGCTGAAATGACAATAAAGCCTCTCTTGAACTCTCTTGAACTCTCTTGAACTCTTGGTATTTGGATTTTGTAGTGTGTTTGTGGGAAATGTTAAAGTCTGTCTGAAGAAATGTGTACCTATTCAAGAGTCAAAGAGTATTTGTATGGTCGGGCACTAATGCTGGATGAGAAAGCCTGACTCAGAAACAGTGTTCCAACTCATCCCAAAGGTATTTAACGGGGCTAAGTTTAGGGCTTTGTGCAGGCCACTGTATTTTTTCCAAACTCAGTCATGCTGAAAAAGGCAACTGCATTCCCCAAACTGTTGCCATGAAATGTAACACACATCATTTATAAATTTATACATTATTTTATGCAATGTTTTCACACTGTGTGTGTCTACTGTGAACTCAAAAATCAGGAGAGGAGTTAATACTTTTGGCCATGTAGTGTTTGTAGGGTGGCCACTTGCATAATCAGACCCGAAAAGGATGGCATGACGGTGGGTAGTCAGGTGTCTACGGCACACAGAATTAACACCTTCATTTATATAATTGTGATGCAACCAAATAAACTAGAGAATTGCCAGATTCATGAATGTTCTACTCACCACATTTAGAGTCAACTTGTGATACTTTTGTACAAAAAGCATGAAATCCATCTTCTATGAAATCCATCTTCTGCTTTCTGAAATGAACGGGTGGTGAGCTGACCACTCAGAGCTTTACATTGGTTTTGTTTTGGCATGATGACAGTGTAAACAGTTATTATAGAACTTAGTGATTAACTAACATTTCGGGGCTGGACGTTCCGCAATAAAGTGGTGGACGTCCTCACAGAAAGTGGAGGCTTTAAAATCAATGAAATATTTTGAAGTTATTTTGAAATGTCCTTACACCAATAATAGGCAAGTTAATTATGATTGTTACGAGCATCCGGTCAGCTTCCAAAGACGGACAAATACATGTCCGTCCAGGTATTGTGCCGGTCTGTGGACATGGAGATGGTCCGTCCGCCCTAAAACTGTTAGTGTAGTTGTAGCCTAGTGGTTAAAGTACTGGACTAGTAATCGAACGGTCACTGGTTCAAGCCCCACCACTGCCAGGTTGCCACAGTCGGGCCCTTGAGCAAGGCCCTTAACCCTCAATTGCTTAGACAGTATACTGTCACAGTACTGTAAGTTGCTTTGGATAAAAGCGTTTGCCAAATACTGAAAATGTAAATGTTATTTATTTATTAGGATTTTAACGTCATGTTTTACACACTTTGGTTACATTCATGACAGAAACCGTAGTTACTCATTACTCAAGATTCATCAGTTCATCGGTAAGTTTAATGTCCAAGTTTAATGGACAATTTTACATCTCCAATTCACCTCACTTGCACGTCTTTGGACTGTGGGAGGAAACCGGAGCTCCCGGAGGAAACCCACGCAGACACGGGGAGAACATGCACATGAACTCCACACAGAAAGGACCCGTACCGCCCCACCTGGGGATCGAACCCAGGACCTTCTTGCTACACACGAAGCCACCGTGCCGCCCAAAATGTAAATGTAAAACTGGACGTATGGTCACCCTGAGTGTATGTAGAGGTAATGGCTAAAGTAAACGCCAAAGAAAGCAGATGGTGTTGCATTATCATTGTCGTCCCTTCCACAAGTATTAGTCTTACATATGATAAATGGGTTCGACTGGGCGGTTGGATTAATGGACACATAATTATGGACAGAAGATGACCGCATACAAGTCCTTCACAAATGAGTGCATACTTTTAGGTTTTATTGAATATTGGTCAGTTGTTCAAGGGTGTAATAGATGCACTTTTCTCTTCTTGCCCCACTTATTGGGTTTATTTTAGGGGGTCATTGTTTAGGATAAAACGACTATTGAGTATTACATGCATTAATCAATAAGGGGGGGAAGCTTCTTTATACAAGACGTTGATTTTGTGACCCGTTCCTCTTAGTAACTGGCTGACCAATCGGAGCTTGAATTGCGTTTTTCCCTTCTTCTCATTGGTCCGTGAGAAACACGCGGCTGCAAAAGGGGCTTTTTTACTTTAGCGACAGAGCTCGGCTGTGTTCCAAATATCCTCTAACTTCCTACGAAGTACTTAAGTGAGCTTTTATTCCTTAGTAATTCATGCCGTTTCAAGTGTGTGGTTTGTAAAAAGATAATGTAAGATTAACGTTAGCGTAACATTCAAAAATAGGCTTTTAGATCGTTGATTTGTTAATGTAGGTACTAGTCGATAGGTAGTGCACTATGTAGTGAGCGTGATATGGTTTTGAGACACCGTAGCTCTCATTGAGCCAGGCATGCAGACCGGTTTGGGGCGATACCTTCGACTTCATGACAGAGGGGTGTTCTAGTATGATGTCACTCGCGTACTAATGTATTAAAACAAATATGGAAATCAAAAACCACACACGCGTTTTTCAGGTTGCAGCTGATACACGTGTGAAGCAAGTTTACGCGATTGGAACGTTAGTAAAAGCCGTATTTCGGTACTGCGTGACTCGTTGTGATCAGTCGACACCCCTCCGTTTTGTGCCGGAGGAATGGTTTGTCCGGCATGAAGTTAAGGTTTGCACTTGAAATGAAAGAGGGTTTTAGGTGAGACAGAGTGGATAAGTAGAGCTGGTTTCTACTTTCTCTTCTGTGTCGTTTTTCTAATATGTTCAAGATTTAATAAGAATTTAATAATCGACGGGGATTAAGTGTCATTCTTCAGTGAAGAAAATGTACAACACAGTGTGGAATACGGAGAAAGAAGATGATCCGACTGATGTCATGCTGCAATATTCCACTGAATTAATATTTTACATAGAGATGGACCAACCACCAGGTACAGACTAAACCTCACTTAGACCTTTTATATATCATATAACTCAAATAAAATATAATTTTCATCCTTTAGTAGCTTGTCCAGAATGTAAAAGATGACCTGGACAGCTACATGATCCTAAAAAGCCAAAATGTCCAATAATACCTTGTATACTGCATACTATATATTGCATTTCCCTTACTAACAGACTATATATATAATTTATATATAAATATGGCTTAATATGTATTTATTTAACATGAAGGCACAATATTAGATTAACTGCACACACATTTTACATTTTATTCTATTCCCTGCACTTTTAGAATAAGGTTAGCGTAGTAATTGGATATCTACAATATAAATATACCATCAAATATGGACCAGGAATTTAATTTGATTTGTTTTTCATTTGTTTGCACATTTGACTGGCTGATAAAGCTATTATCTTGCTCATAAATGTAATCATTAGACTCACAGTATGTTCTATTTACTATTAACTACGTGTGTGTATATACAGTATATACATATACACACACCTTTTATTTTTATTTCTCCTTTATCAAGGATAAAAAGTACCATACAGGTGTCTAAAGTAGCTGCAAACATTATTATTATCCCCCTAAACCAAAATATATGGTATATATCTTTCTACCTTTTGTAGAACTATTAACTGATGCTTATATTCATTGCTTGGTTTTATACAGCACTTTAAATTCTTAGTATTTCTTCATTTTAACATCATTAATGTGTTATACTGTCTTGTTGGAGACTTACCACTATTAGTATAGTTGCTTTATACAGTACTGAAGTCCTCTTAATGGTTCATGGTGTAATGGTGTCATTACATTTATTTAAAACAACCTATATGATGATCTACTACTATGACAGCACCATGATCCACTAAAACTCCTGGTATATACAGTATAGTTCTCAATGTTAAATGGTCATTTATTCCCTTCATATTTCTTCATTATTCTTTTCCTCATAATACAGCATAATAGTGCATTGTGTCATGGTGCACTTTACTGGCACTGCACTGCATATCTCATATCTCTCATCTCTTCATTTCTTCACTGGCCTGAGAAAGGTCATTTCAAGCCTACAGGTCCCTAATGTACACAGAATAAGTCTAAATACATATGTAAATGTGATGATTTGGATCGTATTGTGTACCTTGCGTGAGTTTTGTAGTTGCAGTGGATTCGTTCGTCATTATTAAAGAATGATAAGTACAAAATGCTCTGGTCTGCTGGCAGATAATCGGATGAATAATCAGTATTGTATTGTATTGTATTTTATTAAACTGCGCTTGGACTGCATTGTTGGAGATCTGAATCTGATCATTTGTTTGGTACAGTATGAGCTGCAGTTTAGATCTGTTGTGTTTGTGGCATTATTTAACGTTGTAATTCCATTCATTTGTGTTCCTGGATTGAAGGACAAAGTACCACACAGGTTCCTGTACTGACTGTAGTTGTTTCTGCTCGTATTTAGTTCGTTTCACAACCTGAAAGAGTTTAGCAAAATTATTAAATAAATACTGTGCAATTTACCGTCATAACACTCTCTTCTGACCACTTTATTTACTTTATCAGCTCCACTTACCATATAGAAGCACTTTGTAGTTCTACAATTACTGACTGTAGTCCATCTGTTTCTGTGCATGCTTTGTTAGCCTCCTTTCACCCTGTTCTTCAGTGGTCAGGACCCCCACAGAGCAGGTATTATTTGGGTGGTGGGTCATTCTCAGCACTGCAGTGACACTGACATGGTGGTGGTGTGTCAGTGTGTGTTGTGCTGGTATGAGCTGTCACTGCTGGACTGAGAATAGTCCACCAACCAAAAACATCCAGCCAACAGCACCCCATGGGCAGCGTCCTGTGCCCACTGATGAAGGTCTAGAAGATGACCGACTCAAACAGCAGCAATAGATGAGCGATCGTCTCTGACTTTACATCTACAAGGTGGACCGACTAGGTAGGAGTGTCTAATAGAGTGGACAGTGAGTGGACAGCACAACACACACTAACACACCACCACCATGTCAGTCACTGCAGTGCTGAGAATGATCCACCACCCAAATAATACCTGCTCTGTGGTGGTCCTGGGAGAGTCCTGATTATTGAAGAACAGGGTGAAAGGGGTTAACAAAGCATGCAGAGAAACAGATGGACTACAGTCAGTAATTGTAGAACTACATAGTGCTTCTATATGGTAAGTGGAGCTGATAAAATGGACAGTGTGTGTAGAAACAAGGAGGTGGTTTTAATGTTACGACCAAAGTTTGTTAATTCCTTCTAGTCAGAACTCGGAGCTTTTCTCTCCCCCCTTTTCAACTTGGTCCTTTTGTGCAGCGTCTGTAACCAGGCCAGATCTGGCTGGCAGCAGCTCTTTTGAATTAAAATCTATTCCTAGCACACATGCTTTCCGATTTACACACAGCTGGTGCGTTAAAAAAAAAAAAATGTATATAAAATTTTGTAGTGTTTCTTTCAATCCAATCCGACTGTAAATACTACAGTAAAGACAGTCGGCCTGGATTAGCGACAGTGAAACCAGCAGGACCGAGCGGCGGTATCGCGGTGCCATCACTTCGCTGAATCTGTGTCAGTGCCCTTGTTTGCATATTGAAATGCAAAAAGCAACTGCGATAGGCTTAGCTGAGACGTGTCCGGGTAAATAAAGCCACGTTTATTTGCATAAAATCCTCAAGTACGGCAGCTGCTTATTGAACTTGCTTTGCTCGTATTTATTTGCTTCAGTAATTTCAGTGACACTTTTGCGACAGATTCTTGCCATTTAAAATAGCCCAAATAATAAAGATAAATAAATAAATATATAAATAAAAAAATAAATAAATAGTCATAACTAGGGCTGCAACTATCGATTATTTTTGTAATCGAGTATTCTATCGATTATTCCAGCGATTAATCGAGTCATCGGATAAGAAATACTTTTGCTTTAACAAAGAGCAAAAACAAATACATATTAGATTAAATAAGACATGTTTCTTAAACCAAACTGTACATTTGTATTCCTTGCATACAGGACAGTTTAACATTTTTTAAATGCAAAAATAAATAAATCAAAAATAAATCAGTTTACTTTTAAAATGTAAACAGGCAACCTGAAACATCAGGTCATCAAGTCATAAATAATAATAAACAAAAATACATGAACATAAGCCTGTAATTTGTGCAACTTTCAAAACTCAAAGTTTCAGCTACAGCTCACGCAGAACATAAAGCTTTAATATTTTGTTGGGAGGTTTTGTGGCGTTTGTAGGGGGATAAAAATCTGTCAGGATTGTGTCTCTAGATGAGGTAGAACTGGTGTGTGTGTGTGTGTGTGTGTGTGTGTGTGTGTTTGCCTAAATCTTCATAAAAGCCTGTGGTGGTTGAAACGAAGTAAAGTCAGTAAACATGAGTAAAGTAAACACGACGCTCTGATGGTGTGGATGTTCTACTGAGTTTTAGTTTTATCAGCTTAAAATGATCTCAAACTTTCTGTGGTTTTCTCTGTCCAGTCTCCTCCTGTTCGCTATTTTCTCTCTATATCTTGCAGTCCGCGCTATCAAATCTCGGCTGCGTCCTAAACCGATACGTTCAGTCCGCAGGAGCGGCGAACGTGTCCAAATACGTAGCGTTCATTAAACTGTCCGCAAAAAGAACCCGGATCAAGTCCTGTTAAGTTGTGTTTATGTTTAAGATATTTGGGACGCAGCCCTCAGATTCTTCACGTCACCTGCACACGGCGTTAAACACGCTGCGCAAAAGTGAAAGTCGTCCGTGTAAAACACCGTGAGCTGTATATGGTTGACGTCACTGGCGCTATACGCCTGGTTGCCAGATTCGGGGTCTTTCAGCCAAATTGGGCTTAATTCAAAATTGTTTTGCCTAGTTTGTACCTACCTCAGACATTAAAGGGCGTTCATTATTTAGATAAATAAAAGATAATCACAAATACAGTATTTATTTTCCCTTTTTCTCCCACTTTAGTGCATCCAATTTCTGCCCGTCAATCATCCTCTCGCTAATGCTGGTCCCTGCTCCTGATTGGGGAGGACGATGCTGCTCCACGCCCCCTCCGACACGTGCACAGCAATCGAACGTCTTATCACCTACACTTGACGAGTGCAGTGCAGTACAGCGCTGTGCACGGAGGGCCACACCCTCTACCGCACTCCCTTCCCATCTCCGTCTCCGTGCAGGCGCCACCAACCAGCCAGCAGAGGTCGTAATCGCACTAGTCTGAGAGAGAGTCCGCATCCGGCTTAATCCCGCCCCTTATCTGAACAATAGGCCAATCGTTGTTCGTGTGGCCGCGCAGCCTCAGCCGGAAGGCAGAGCCGAGATTCAATAAGATGTATTCGAGATCCCAGCTCTGGTGAACAGCGTGTGTTTTTACCGCTGCGCCACCTGAGCGGCCAAATGTAGTATTTTCTTTTCTTTTTTTAAGAGAAATAATGAAAGGAAACTGTCATCATTTTTCTTTAATTTTAGGTTAAATAAAAATCGTACCGTGAACCCAGTATCGTGAATCGCATCGTATCGTGGGTAGAGTGTATCGTTACATCCCTAGTAATATGCATAGACTGGATTAGATTGCTTGCTTCACCTTTCCTTCCTTAATTTCCTCAGACTGATCCTGCCGGCTCTGCCCATCGCCTTTAATACCATTAGAACCATCCAGAACGTTCCTCAGCCCTATAAGCTATGCAAAACCCGGTCTCACTTCACTGCCCCGCTCCTTCTTATGCAGCTCCCGGCCCTTTCGTAATTTATTAAGCGTGACTCTGACAGCATTTTACAGCCGTTCAGAGTGACGTCACAGACCGGAGCCCGGACCCCATTCAGGAGCCAGAGGCAACTCGACAATGCCCCATTAATCCAGGCGGTTAATTCTTGATGGGATGATTTCTGTAATAAAAGCTCAGACGAGTCTATGTGAGCGAAACGCCTGAAGAGCGTTCCTGTTCCACTCCGGGTTGTAATCTTTACGTCGACGCCGGGGTCTGAGGGTTTCTTGGCTATGATTCGGTGATGATCTCAGAGCCGGGTGACATCTGCGTATAGGTACGGATGTAGGTATGAGCGCGTACGCACACGTTAGCTTAGCAGACGCTTTCATCCAAAGCGACTTACAGGACTGTGACGATACAGGAGGTCCTCGACTTACGTGGGAGATCCGTTCCTACGGAACCCACCTACATAAGCATCTACGTCACTCACATGGAGCACATACACAGTATGAAGAACGCCGTCTTCCTCGTATAGCGCCGCGCGACGACGTATTCGTCCGCTCCGCTCGCCAAATAGTTCCCGTGCGAACTTTGTTTTTACGTCTCGAACGCCGTACGTCGGAATGACGGAACAAGACTTTCTTAATAAATGTATAGGAGATGGCGACGTAACCACGAAACGCTGTATGTCGAGTCCGCTGTAACCCGAGGACTTGCTGTATATTGTCTAAGCAATTGAGGGTTAAGGGCCTTGCTCAAGGACCCAACAGTGACAACCTGCCAGTGGATGGGCGTGAACCAGCGACCTTTTGATTACTAGTCCAGTATATTAACCACTAGGCTACAACAGCCCGCATTGTGACTTTAGCTGACATCATAATGTGCTAACCAATAGAGATTTGGCTGTAATGTAGATACCGCAGTAAAGATGGTTCATTAGTACTTTAATACAACAGCAGAACTATTTCATCCTATAATAACACGTGCATCTTTGTTCTGTATTACTTTTCCACTAATACCAGTGCTGTATATATTACCTATATAGTGATAATGACGTAATGTAGGTAGATAGAACTAGTGCTGGGCGATTTTCACGATTAATTCGGTTAATTCGAATGAACGTTTTCACCCGATGTTAGAAATGTGACAATCGCGATCGTTTACATACTTTATATTTTAATTAAAATACCGACATGTCACGAAGCAGAAACTGACCAGACGCTCGCGGAATATAAATCAGGGAAACAAAATCGGCGAAAACTAATACAGTAAACGGAAGACAACAAGTGTCATACACGGTAACGGTTAGATTCGGTAAAAAGGAGCGCAAACACGATCGGCAAAACGAGACACACGAACAGAAGAGTTTAATTAAGATTCACTGAATCGAACACGGCTGAAATGAATCAAAACTCCGGAGCCGATGAGCGCGATCAGGATTGGCTGACCGGGGACATGTGATAGTCACGTGGCAGTCCGTGGGAGCATGGGAATTGTAGTCTATATTGTTCGAAGCAGATCTTAAGACCTCCATTCACACCCCCCCCCCCCCCCCCAGTCACAAGAGGACAAAATCAAAGCTGAGCTGAGTGATTACTTGATGCCCCCCCCCCCCCCCCAGTGCAGATACTGATACTCACTTATATGGTGGAAACAGTAAACAGGCTGGTGTTCCTTTTAAGAAACCTGTAAAGAACTTATATGGTTTTGCACTTTTCTTAATGTAAGGAGGTTCTGCTGCACATTATTTAAAGTGAGTTGTTTGAGTTATTCTTATAAAGGATATAGCTAATTAAGATTTCTATTTTGTTTTAATTATTGTTAATTATTGTTATATTGTTATTGTTATAAAGTTGGAGTTCCTTGAAAGGATAATTATAGGTGGTGCTGTTACTATTTTTGCACTTCTGCAGTCTTTTAAATTAAAATGTAAAAAAAAAAAAAGAGATTTAGTCTTTTTTTCAATTGTATTATACAAGAACAAAAAAAATCGTAATCGAGAATCGGTAATAATTTTTTTGTGGCAAAATCGCCCAGCCCTAGATAGAACGTGCTATGATGTTGTATAAGCTCTGATGGCAAAGGGTCAAGCAGTACAGCTAGGGATGTCCCGATCCGATCAAGGCATTTTTTAATTGATCGGAATCGGCTTTACTAAACCCGATCCTAATCCCGATCTTTTGTGTTACGTCAGCATGTCCGCTGTGTGGAAATAGTTTAAATTGAAAAGTAAAACAAGTCCAGCAGTGAAGTGTAACGTCTGCAGTGTGAGCGTTTCACGAGGCGGTGGGAGCAGAGCTGCGTTCATGTGTGAGAGTGTGTGTGAGTTAAGGATCACTCCGGTTTACAAAACAACGTAGTCATGCACTCGTTTAATAAAGAAATAAATTTACAGTATATTCACATATTGTCGGGAGCAGAACACTTTATTAACTTCTTCTGTTACGGTACCAAATAGCCGACAGTTGAGTTAAGCACGCCTTTTCATGTTCTATGGAAGCCCCAAAGGGTCAAAACACACTCACTTAGTGTACAAACGTCCATCAAACCACTGACACAATACAAGCACTTTAAGAACTGGCTTTCCTTCATAACAAAAGAGCCTTTCCATTTTATTTTGGTATTCAGGTTTTACTGTAATGCTGTTAAGTAACTTTTTTTCTTATATTCAAGTTAAGCTGCTACACAGATTTCTGTTCATTTTTAGTGTATCACTGCATTAAAAAAAAATTTTCTTTGAATGTAAAGTTTAAAGTAGAGATGGGACGATCGATCGGCTACGAATCGGTATCGGCCGATTTTTTATCAAAATATGCTATCGGCGATATTTCCTAAAAGTAGCCGATCCGATCGTGTGATATATAAAGATCACGTTAAGTTAACAGCTCAGTGGATCGATCCAGACTTTGAGCTACAAAGCACCAACCATCACATCACCATTCATCAACCATCGTACAGAAACCACAGTGAAAGCTCTTCATGACCTAAAATAACATCATTAACGTTGTGCATCATACATACGATGTAATTTTGCTGATTGTAATATTTACTTTAAAAAGATAATTCAATCCGGTCACATCTGAGTCGATTCTATCAGCACGTTATATAAACTCCTGGTTCACTTTGGTAAATCGTAAGCGGTTCTTACTTGTGATGTAGATGAGAACAGAAAACGTTACAGAGCCAATCAGAGGCAAAAGTTTATTCATTACCAAATTCGTTAGTTCAGGATCATCTGCTGAACTTTTAGCTCCTTAGACGGAACGAGTCTGACGGTCGGTTACAGATCTGTGGTAATAACAGTGTAATGAAGCTTTTTAATGTAAGAGAGTCACACAGAATGTTCTGTACTAGCTGGTGTTTATTTAAAACCACGACATTTAATTAATAACAGTAAACACGGAGAGATAACTGAGAAGAGAAACTTACGCTTCACATAAAAACGAATCAACTCATGAATCAATGAATCACTTATAGCGATACTGTGAACTCTGCGTCTCTGTAACTCTGTAACTGCGTCTCTTCTAAAGGCACAAACACACGCGCGCGTGCGCTGCTCCGGTTTATCTTTACTGTGAGGCTCTTTTTAAGTTTATTTACTGCTAATCCCCCCCCCCAACCCCCCCCCCCCCCCCCCCCCATCGGAATCGGCTATCGGCCGATGTCCCTGAAAGGAGATCGGAGATCGGAATCGATGCCAAAAACCCCTATCGGTCCATCTCTAGTTTAAAGTAAAACTGTAATTATCTCAATCATTTTAATTGATTTTGTAAAAATACAAAAACATTAAGCCAGTAGTTTGGATGCAGCATTTTTCCCTTCAGCGCTGCAGAGCTATTCACTTGTTAAACATATACATTGAATTAATTTAAATAACTGTAATGTACTTGAAGTGTGCACTGTGTGAACAGTGTTATCTAGTTCTTATCTAGACAATATCTAGAAAATACAAGTATCGGTTTGAGTATCGGTATCGGATCGGGATCAAAATTAATAATCGGGATCGATATCGGAAACAAAAAAACGTGATCGGGACATCCCTAGACAAAATCAAAGCTGAGCTGAGTGATTACTTGATTTTCTCACAACAAGCCTAACAGAAATGAATATCCGTGCCATCCGTAAGAATAAAATGACCATATTGTGACGTATGGTTACCGTCTGATAAGTTACATGAAGATGTTAGTTATATAATATAATATATGAGGTATAACCCTATGACCCTATTCAGACCGGCAGCGATTTTCCGCCTCCTGTCGCCCGAATTGCTGATCGCTCATCGCCCCGTGTTCACACCGGAAGCATCATCATCACATGTGGTCGTCTGGTTTCCTTGGTTGCTGGTACAGAGTGTTTTACCAGCTAGTATCTACAGAACGTGTAGAAGAAACAATTTCGTTACGAATGAGATTCTGTTCTTGCGTAGTTCATCACCGTCTGTGCAGTCAACATGAACTATCATCTACGAACTAAAAACGAAGCGTAGCGTTTCACGTGGGACGGAGATAATACGCGTACCGCTCTGCTCAGTGCTCGATTCCTATTGGCCATCGGCACATTGCATTGCTTCTAATGCCTGGTTCACACTACACGATCTTTGCCCTGATTTTTCGCTCGCCGACTGGTCGGCGCCAGATTTGCCGGCTGGGGAGCAACTCGGCGTTCGCTCACTCTGGGACTGAAATGAAATTTTTAACAAGTTGAATATCCGAGTCGGCCTGTTGGCAGTGAGTGCGGTGTCGAACAGCCAGTGAGAATGTGACAGGGGCGTAATATAGTTTATATCAGAATACATCAGCACACACACTGAAGTTTTACAGTATTTCTGACCTTATCGTTCTCTATTGCAAAAAATATTTATTAACCTCCAACTCACTATAGATCAATCCATGCTGTTTACGTAGCCAAATTTATTTTGCTGTTAATTTATGCTGTTTATTTTTTCTCTTTGATTTTACGCTGCACATCAGCGCACAAACTTTGATCGCTCGCTACTTGTTGACGTGCATTTTTGGACGTGGCATCGTTAAACCTCTCGTCACTTCTCGTGTTTGTTTTCACGACAAAACGTAGTTTGGGAGAGCAGAGAAGCTCGCCTGAGATTATAGATGGTGTCGTGTTAAAGTTTAACTTTTTCGTGTTGCTAATGTTTGCTCGGCCTCCTGAGGTCAAATTGAAAACGAAAGAAATTCAGTTTCTTTGTCGCGGCACATTGCTGCTGTTCTGAACGTAGGGTACAACGGCTTTGTTGGGATTTTGAAGTGTTGGATAGTTGAAGCTCAATGCAGTGCGATGTAAGACGCGCATGTTACTGAGCGATATAGAATACATGGAGAGCATTAATAATATCCGCCGTTATCTCCAGTCCTGTCTGTAGGAGAAGCACTTTTATTTCCTCTCCTCATTTTGTGGGTAAGATTCCTCTCGGCGTTCCTGATTAAGCGCCGCCGGGTCGGGCGAGGTGGCAGGCAGAGTTATAGGCTGGGAAGCTCTTCGATTGTGCCGCCGGCGGAATGAACGAGCGCGACTCGGCGCGATCGGTCCGCACATTCGTCTTATCTCCCGCTCTCCGCCAGCCGGCCACTTTATGGCGGTCGAGAGAGCCTCGCCGACAGCGCTCGCTCTCTCTCACCTTTGTCTCCACGCGAAGGCCCCGCTACATTTCGGCCCATGTGGCGCTTCATCACTGTCTGTTTTGCTGTCTAGCCATCCTCGTGCTCCATGATCGCTGGCTGGGGAAGCGTCGGGGCTTCGGCAACAGAGCCAGAGAGACTTCTTCTTCTTGTTCCTCAGCCTTTGTCCCGTTTCTCGATTACGGGGTCGGCATTCCCGGCGGGAACATGCATACTCCACAGATAGGACCCGGACCGCCCCACCTGGGGATCGAACCCAGGACCTTCTTGCTGTGAGGCGACAGCGCTACCCCCAACAGAGCCAGGGAGACGCTCGAGATTTAAATGCTCAGGAAGCCACCAACAGCCGACTGCTCGGTTATGCCTAGTTCACACTACACGATTTTGCCCCGGTTTTCGCTCGCCGACTGGTCGCCGCTAGATGTGACGGCTCGGGAGCAACTCGGCGTTCGCTCGGGGATCGAAGCTCCGCTCTCGATCGCTATGTGCGAACTGCTCGATCCGAGCTCTCGCTGGGAGCTCAGTGACTGAAGAAAAATATCTAGTATGCTAGACATCTGGATCAGGGTACAGGGTTTGGAAGCCCGGGGGAGGAGATGTAAAAAAAAAAAAGAAAAACGTGAGCCAGGGGCGTAATATAGTTTCTATTAGAACACATCGACATACACTCAAGTTTTACAGTCGTTTGTGATCTTATCATCCACGCCAAGCCATAATACCCACGCTGCATTGCAAAAAAAAACATTTATTAACCTCCAACTCACTACAGAACAGACGATCCCTGCTGATCGTGTTGCCAAATCCACGTAGACAACTTTGATCACTCGTTTATTGTTGAAGTGCATGTTCTCCCCGTGTCTGCTGAAACGATTCCTCGTGAAACTCGAGTAATTTGATGACAAAAAATCATCGATGCAAATTTTTCGCATCGAGGCATCGTTTAATCCTTACAACGATATACAGCTCACGGTGTTTCGCACAGACGACTTTCACTTTTGTACAATGCGTTTACACTGTGGGCAGGTGACGTGACGAAGCCGAGGGCTGCATCCCAAATCACATACTTAAACAGCACTTAACAGGACTTAAACCGGGTACTTTTCACGTACAGTTCAATCAGTACTACGTATTTGGACACGCTCGCCGCTCCTGCGTACCGTTCAGTATGAAAGTGCGATTTAGGACGCAGCCGAGATTTGATAGCACGGACTGCAGAATAGAGAGAGCGAGAATATCGAGGGAGAACAGACGAGACTGGACAGAGAAAACCACAGAAAGTTTGAGATCATTTTAAGCTGAAAAAAACGAAAACTCTTATCGATACGTTGACTTTTCTTAATTGTAACCACCACAGGCTTTTTTGAAGGCTTAGACAAACACACACACACACACACACACACACACACACACACACACACACACCAAATCTACCTCATCTAGGAGATACGATCCTGACAGAACCTCCTACAAACACCACAAAGCCTCCCAAAGAAATATTAAAGCTTAATGTTCTGCGTGAGCTGGAGCTGAAACTTTTAGTTCTAAAGGTGGTACAATTAGAGGAAATGTTTATGTATTATTGCTTATTATTATTCATGCCTTAGTTTTAGGTTGCCTGTTTACATTTTAAAAGTAATTAGATTCATTTTTTACGTATTTGTTTATGCATTTCAAAATTGTTCTCTTTAAACTGTCCTGTATGCAAGGAATAAAAATGTGCAGTTTGTTTTAAGAGACGCGTCTTATTTAATCTTATATGTATTTGTTTTAGCTCTTTATTAAAGCAAAAGTATTTCTCATCAGATTACTCGATTAATCGCTGGAATAATCGGTAGAATACTCGATTACAAAAATAATCGATAGCTGCAGCCGTACTGATGAATCTTGTGTAAAGAGTAACTATCGTTCCTGTCATGAAAGTGTAAAACATGACGTTAAAATCCTAATAAACAAACAAAACGTAGTTTGGGAGACCAGGCAGACTCATCCTCAGGGTGTCCGCGGATCCTTAAGAAGTCTTAAATTCGTTTATCTTAAAAAAAAGGCCTTAATTTGTCTTAAAAAGTCTTAAATTCATCTGCCACTGGTCTTAAAAATGCCACAGAGCGTAAAAAAATGTAATTTTGGTTTTATTTTGGGGATTGTGTCTCGTGATTTCCAGATTTCGTATGCAAGTTGTTTAACTGTTTAAACGGCGGACTGAACTAAAGGCCTCAGCGTACTTCATGCGGAAACGACGTTCGCCTGGCTTCGGCGACCAATGTGACGTAATCGCGGAGAAAGCGAACAACCGCGGACGTCGCGCAGAGGCTTCGCTCGCCTGGTCGCGCACACGGAAGCTGGGCGAACTCCGCGGACGACGTCACGCCGCGACGACACCTGTGATTGGTCGGTTAAAAAAAGAGGCGCGTCATGAAAACAAACACGGATTTTGAGGAGCGTCTCAACTGTGATCATCGGCTGCGTCCGAAATCACGACTTTCATACTGAACAGTATGCAATTATTAATCATTATTAAGCATTAAGCATTTATTAAACAGTACACGAAAAGTACCTGGATAATGGGCAGCATTTTTGTGTATGCAAACACAGCGCACTTGCGTACTGAAAGAGCTTACTTCTGTATCGGCCAAGCAGTGCACACTACCTCTATTTATATGCGATTTTGGACACAGCCATTGTTTTTCGGTAGTCACTAAATTTAAATTACATTAATTTGTCTTTACATTATAAATGTCACCGCGTCACATGCAGCTGTGGAGCAGACGCGACAGGCAAAACGAAACCGCTAGAAGTACGCCAGCTTGTAAGCTCGCGAAGACGCGTTCGGCTTCGCGTGACGTTTGCGAATTTAGTTTAGCTGGAAGTATGCTGAGAGCTTAAGCGGAACCAACGGCGGTCTTAATGGTTCCGAGGGGCGCTAATTTGAGGTTACCTTACACTTGCTTAAACGCTGGCATGGGGAAGTGTAAATTTAATAATAACTGGTTGGATAACCCCAGTTTTGCTTTATGGTTAAATCCAGTTCAAGGCAATCCGTACGAAGCGCCTTGCACACTGCGCTAGAAGATCTTTAAGCTCGGTACGATGGGAATAAAAGCTGTGGAATCGCACATGGCGTGCGAGAAACACAAAAACTCGCTATCAGACACCCAGCGTTCACCAGTACTGTTCGGTCTCTTCCAGTGCTCCAAAGAGCACTACTTCATTCCAGACATCAGCATTAGTTCGTTACTGCGACAGTGGTCTTAATTCTCGTCTCAGAGTGGTATTAAAAAGTCTTAAATTTAATTTCCCAATACCTGCAGATACCCTGCATCCTGGTGGTGGTCATGTAGTGTGAAACCCCCTATCGCCGATCAGTCGTGTAGTGTGAAAACCACACCGACTTGAAAGACTCCCGATTACAAGAGATCCAGTCGTGTAGCGTGAGCTGTACAGGGACCCGGCAACTCCGAAAGTCGTGTAGTATGAACTTGCAATAAACCCTTTAACGGTCTACTTAACCATTTGGTTGAGCTTAGTTTGAGTCTAAATACTTGGGTAATTTAAGTAATCTTGTTTGGGATGCAGCTGCTTCTCGGTTGACGTGTGTTAAACTCAAGAATATCGGTAGACGACGACGCTGTGGTTTTAAGAAAACAGCTTTTCTAGGTAGATAGACTTTATTTGTCGTGTATACTAGAGATGGAACGATCGATCGGCTATGAATCGGTATCGGCCGATTTTTAATCAAAATATGCTATCGGCGATCGGCCGATATTTCCCAAATGTAGCCGATCCGATCGTGTGATATATAAAGATCACGTTAAGTTAACAGCTCAGTGGATCGATCCAGACTTTGAGCTACAAAGCACCAACCATCGTATCAAAATTCGTCAACCATCGTACAGAAACCACAGTGAAAGCTCTTCATGACCTAAAATAACATCATTAACGTTGTGCATCATACATACGATGTAATTTTGCTGATTGTAATATTTACTTTAAAAAGATAATTCAACCCGGTCACATCTGAGTGGATTCTATCAGCACGTTATATAAACTCCTGGTTCACTTTGGTAAATCGTAAGCGGTTCTTGCTTGTGATGTAGATGAGAACAGAAAACGTTACAGAGCCAATCAGAGGCAAAAGTTTATTCATTACCAAATTCGTTAGTTCAGGATCATCTGCTGAACTTTTAGCTCCTTAGACGGAACGAGTCTGACTCGGTTACAGATCTGTGGTAATAACAGTGTAATGAAGCTTTTTAATGTAAGAGAGTCACACAGAATGTTCTGTAGTAGCTGGTGTTTATTTAAAACCACGACATTTAATTAATAACAGTAAACACCGAGAGATAACCGAGAAGAGACACTTACACTTCGTGGAAAATGAATCGACTCGTGAATCACTTTAAGCGATACAGTGAACAGATCATTTCTCTTAAAGGCACACACACACACACACACACACACACACACACACACACACGTGCGCTGCTCCGGTTTATCTTCACTGTGAGGCTCTTTTTAAGGTTTTTTCAGACTGAACTGGATAACATTAAACCTGCGTGTGTGTGTGTGGTCAGTTAGACTAATGAAATATGTCTCCTGTGGGTAACCCCCCCCCATCGGAATCGGCTATCGGCCCATATCCCTGAAAGGAGATCGGAATCGCTGCCAAAAACCCCGATCGGTACATCTCTAGTATATACATATACACGTACAGTACAATGAAATTCTTTCTTCACATATCCCAGCTTGTTTGGAAGCTGGGGTCAGAGCGCAGGGTCAGCCATCGTACGGCGCCCCTGGAGCAGACAGGGTTAAGGGCCTTGCTCGAGGACCCAACAGTGGCTGCATAGCAGAGCCAGGATTTGAACCGCCAATCTTCCGGTTGATAGCCCAAAGCTCTACCCACTATGCTACCCTTTATGTCAAGTCAACTCAAAGCCCATCCTTAGAGTCCCAAGGAACTAATAAATGCAAAAAAATTATTATTTAAACGTTATCTTCTTGGCGAGATTAAAGGATTGCGTGCGTGTTGAATATCCGTCCATCGTTACGTGTGTCAGTCGGAGCAGAGGCGGCCGCTTCGTTCCATGTTGGTACAGTTGGTACGCCGCCCCCGGCGTAGAAAGCACTGGCCACTTTGAAATGTGTCAGAGCGTAGGTGGCCGTGGCTTTCCATTTTGGTCTGAGCAAATGTAGCAGCGTAGCGGAAATCCAAAAGCAGCACTTCTCAATCTGCCCACGCCAACGGACTGACCTTTAGAGACTTGGGCATGAGCGGCGTTTATTTTAATAGTGTTTAACACGTTGGATTGTGTGGGTGCGATTTAGAGGCCGTTCTGTCCAATAAAACTTGGTTTTGCAAGTCGGTCTCACTTACTAGAGCTCGACTGGAACGCTGAATGGTCAAACCGACTTCAGCTGGTCATTATTTATAGCTTTTATACTGGACACTACTGTTTTACTGGCACTCAGCCATAACATTAAAACCACCTCCCTGTTTCTACACTCACTGTCCATGTTATCAGCTCCACTTACCATACAGAAGCACTTTGTAGTTCTACAATTACTGACTGTAGTCCATCTGTTTCTCTACATGCTTTGTTAGCCCCCTTTCATGCTGTTCTTCAGTGGTCAGGACTGCAGTGACACTGACATGGTGGTGGTGTGTTAGTGTGTGTTGTGCTGGTATGAGTGGATCAGACACAGCAGCGCTGATGGAGTTTTTAAACACCTCACTGTCACTGCTGGACTGAGAATAGTCCACCAACCAAAATATCTAGCCAACAGCGCCCCGTGGGCAGCGTCCTGTGACCACTGATGAAGGTCTAGAAGATGACCGACTCAAACAGCAGCAATAGATGAGCGATCGTCTCGGACTTTACATCTACAAGGTGGACCAACTAGGTAGGAGTGTCTAATAGAGTGGACAGTGAGTGGACACGGTGTTTAAAAACTCCAGCAGCGCTGCTGTGTCTGATCCACTCATACCAGCACAACACACACTAACACACCACCACCATGTCAGTGTCACTGCAGTGCTGAGAATCATCCACCACCTAAATAATCCTGACCATTGAAGAACAGGGTGAAAGGGGGCTAAAAAAAGCATGCAGAGAAACACATGGACTACAGTCAGTAATTGTAGAACTACAAAGTGCTTCTATATGGTAAGTGGAGCAGTATGTCTCTCTCGCTCTCTCTCTCTCTCTCTCCCCCCACCATCACCACCCAACCTCGCGTGCTCATTGGCTGTCCCCGCCGCCTCCATTCAGAGGCTCGCTCCAGGCAGGCGGGGTCTGAATTTAGGAGCCGGGATTTTCCCTCTGGCTTCAGTCGAGGAGGCGCAGTCGGAGCGCAGGCAGGCAGAGGGGTGGCGGGAATACGAGGGAGGGCGAGAGAGAGAGAGTGTGAGAGAAAGAGAGAGAGAGAGAGGACTCGTGTCCGAGGCGGCCGAGCTCACTCCGTACACATGCAGCTCAAAGAGGAAGCGGCGGAGGAAGGTAAGCTGCTCGTCTCCACTCTCGGGAGCGCGCGTTGGGGCTTCCGGGGGTTAAGGACACCCCCGGTGCAGATAGGGCGGTGTTGTTTTTGGTTCCCGGAGGCGTTTGGGGGCAGAGAGACTGAGGAAGAGTTCGGCTCGATGCGCTCCCTTCCCGTCCAAAAGGGACAGCCAAGCCGAACTCTTCCTCCGTCTCTCTGCCGCGTCTTGCCGTAACCTAACGCTCATTGTTATGCTAATTAGCCTAAATTGTCCACACTTAAACCTAATCTGCGTTTATTTTACCGCCAGCGTCCACACTCCTGCACATGCAGTCTTTGTTTCGAACCTAAACCTCCGCACGCGCTCACGTCAACCTCCTCCCGACCGTCTGCTCAACACGTTTCACTCTTACCAGCTACCGTAACGGAGCACCGACTCATTTTCAAGTTTTACGACCTGCTGCGTGTAGGATCAGAAACTCAGATTATTTCGATTATTTAGAATTTAGAACCCTCGGACTTCCCCAGACTGTCGTACGTATCGTTTTATCGGTTTTATTTTTGCCATCCAAGACAAAGCTTTGCAAAATGTATGTCTTGGATCTGACCCGTTTTATTTTCTATACTTTTTATTTTTGCTCCCCGAGTCGAAGCCTGGATCAGTTGTCGTTTCATAAAGACGTCATTTTTAAATGCAGGGTTTTATTGTTTTTTATTTTTGCTATCTAAGACAAAGCTTGGCCAAATGTACTCCTTTGGATCTGACTGTCGTTTTATTAACGCAGTTTTATTATTTTTTATTTTTGTCATCCAAGACAGAGCTTTGCAAAATGATCAGACTGTCGTTTTGTAAAGAAATCATTTTTAAAAGCAGTTTTATTGTTTTTAGTTTTGCTATTTGAGTCGAAGCTTAGATCAGACTGTCGTTTTATAAAGAAATCTTTTTTAAATGCTGCATTTTATTGTTTTTATTTTTGCCATCTGAGTCAAAGCTTTGCCAAGTGTACATGTCGGATCGGACTGTCTTTTATAAAGACGTCATTTTTACAATCATCGTTTCATTGTTTTTATTTTTGCTGTCTGAGTCGAAGCTTTGCCAGATTTACTCCTTTGGATCAGACTGTCGTTTTATAAATGCTGCATTTTATTTTTTTTTTTTTTTGCCATCCAAAATAAAGCTTTGCAAAATGATCAGACTGTCGTTTTATAAAGACATCATTTTAAATGCAGCGTTTTATTGTTTTTATTTTTGCCATCCAAGACAAAGCTTGGCCAAATAAACATCTTGGATCAGACTGTCGTTGTATGAAGACATTTTTAAACGCAGCGTTTTATTGTTTTTATTTTTGCCATCCGGGATCCGAGTTGAAGCTTTGCAAAATGTGCACCTTGGATCAGTTGTCGTTTTATAAAGACGTCATTTTAAATGCAGGGTTTTATTGTTTTTAGTTCTGCTATCTGAGTCGAATCTTTGCCAAGTGTACATGTTGGATCGGACTGTCTTTCATAAAGACGTCATTTTTACAATCATCGTTTTATTGTTCTTATTTTTGCTATCCGAGTCGAAGCCTGGATCAGTTGTCGTTTTATAAAGACGTCATATTAAATGCAGCGTTTTTTTATTTCTATTTTTGCTATCTAATACAAAGCTTGGCCAAATGTGCACCTTGGATCTGACTGTCGTTTTATTAACACAGTTTTATGATTTTTATTTTTGCCGTCCAAGATGAAGCTTTGCAGAATGTCGTTTTATAAAGAAATCATTTTTAAATGCAGCATTTTATTGTTTTTATTTTTGCTATTTGAGATCTGAGACAAAGCTTTGCAAAATGTGCACCTTGGATCAGTTGTCGGTTTATAAAGACGTCATTTTTAAATGCAATGTTGTTCTTTTTATTTTTGCTATCAGAGACAAAGCTTTGCAAAGAGTACACCTTGGATCTGACTGTCGTTTTATTAACGCAGTTTTATGATTTTATTTTTGCCATCCAAGATGAAGCTTTGCAGAATGTCGTTTTATAAAGAAATCATTTTTAAGTGCAGCGTTTTATTGTTTTTAGTTCTGCTATTTGAGTCGAAGCTTTGATCAGACTGTCATTTTATATAAAATCATCTTAACATGAGTTTTATTGTTGTTATTTTTGCTGTCCAGTTCGAAGTTTTGCGAAATGTGCACCTTGGATCAGACTGGTTTTATAAACGCAGTTTTATTGTTTTTATTTTTGCTATCTGAGTCAAAGCTCAGGATTTAGACTCTTGTTTTATAAAGACATTTTTTAAATGCAGCGTTTTATTGTTTTTATTTTTGCCTTCTGAGTTCTGAGCAAAATGTGCACCTTGGATCGGTTGTCGTTTTATAAAGACGTCATTTTTAAATGCTGCATTTTTTCTATTTTTTTTTGTCAAAGTCTTGATATGACTCATTTTTATAAAGACATCATTTAAACTCAACTTTTTATTGGGGTTTTTCTGCTATTTGAGTCAAAGCTTTGCCAAATGTACCTCTTGGATCATTTTTTAAACAAAGTTTTATTGTTTTTTTTTTGCTATCTAAGACAAAGCTTTGCAAAATGATCGGACTGTCGTTTTATAAAGTAATCATTTTTAAACGTGTCGTTTTATTGTTTTTATTTTTGCTGTTCTAGTCAAAGCTTTATGAAATGACAGTCAGATCCAAGGTGTATTATTTTGCAAAGACGTCATTGTTAAATGCTGCATTTTATTGTTTTTATTTTTGCTATCTAAGACAAAGCTTTGCCAAATGTACAGCTTGGATCAGTTGTCGTTTTATAAAGAAATCATTTTTAAATGCAGGGCTTTATTGTTTTTATTTTTGCTATCTGAGACAAAGCTTTGCACCTTGGATCAGACTGTCATTGTATAAAGACGTCATTTTTAAATGCAATTTTATTGTTTTGATCTTTGCTAACTAAGACAAAGCTTTGTAAAATGTGCATCTTGGCTCAGACTTGTTTTATAAATGCAGCATTTTATTATTTTTATTTTTGCTATCTGAGTCGAAGCTTTGACCAGACATGATTTTTACATGCAACGTTTTATTGTTTTTATATTTGACATCCGAATCTTTATAAGCTTTATAAAATGACAGTCAGATCCAAGGTGTATTTTTTGCAAAGACATCATTTTTTAAAGCAGCATTTTATTGTTTTTATTGTTTGATATCTTTATTTGAGACAGAGCTTTGCATCTTGGAGCTGACTGTCATTGTATAAAGACTTTTTTAAATGCAGGTTTTTATTATTTTTATATTTTCCATCCGAGTCTTTATAAGCTTTATACAATGACGGTCAGATCCAAGATGCACATTTTATACAGACTTCATTTTTAAATGCAGCGTTTTATTGTTTTTATTTCTGCCATCTGAGTTGAAGTTTTGCAAAATGTGCACTTTGACTCAGATAACAAAAGTAAAAACAATAAAACTTTTTGTCTGATCCAAAGCTTTGCCAAATTTACACCTTGGATCAGACTCGTTTTATAAAAGCGGTTTTATTGTTTTTAATTTTGCTATTCGAGTCGAAGCTTTGCAAAATGTACACTTTAGATCAGTTGGTGTTTTATAAAGAAATCATTTTTAAATGCAGCGTTTTATTACTTTTATTTTTGCTGTTCGAGTCAAAGTCTTGATCTGACTCGTTTTATAAAGATATACTTTAAACTCAGCGTTTTATTGTTTTTTATTTTTACTGTCTCAGATGAAGCTTTGCCAAATTTACACCTTGGCTCAGTTGTCATTTTATAAAGAAATCACTTTTAAACGCGGCGTTTTATTGTTTTTATTTTTGCGATCTGAGATGAAGCTTTGCAAAATGTGCACTTTAGATCAGTTGGTGTTTTATAAAGAAATTATTCTTAAACGCAGATTTTTATGGTGTAAATCTAAGTGCTTTGTTCAGAATCTAATCGCTGCTCGACAGCTTCTGCAGGCTCCAGTTTGTAGTTTAAACTTCTTAAAGCAACCTGTGGAACAGAATGTAGATTAAAATTCGGGGCTTTGTTAGTATTTCAGTGTAAACAGAGACTCGTTTCATACAAACGAACCTTATAGATGCCAGGATTGGTACTTGAAATGACAATAGATGCTCTTGGTCAGATTCAGGTCGCGTTCAGGTCGGATTGAACCTTCGCTGCAGAAGTTGGATTGATGCCACCGATTCTGCTTCTACAGAACCAGTCTGCAGGTGGTTTGGTGTCATTGTTTTAGGACAGCACTGATGTCATGTGTCATTAAGGAACAGGGAAAAGTTCATTGTTAGATTTGGGTCCTTTGTTCAAGCCTGAATCTTGGTGAATCTCTTTTACGGAGATGTTTTTGGGGACGGGACAGAAACGTAGTGCCGCGCTTCTGTCTCGCTGCCGTTTCTCGCCTTTCACATGCTAATGCGCTCTCACTTTCACGCAGCAAACCGTCCGACCAATAAAGCTTTGAAAATTGAATGTGCTGTTCTTACCTTTTGTAATTTTGTCTTTACTTTAGTGTTTTGGAATGTTTTGGTCTTTTTTATTAATTTAATTGTGTTTTTTTAAACACAAAGTTGAAATTCGATGTGCGGGCGTCTCTCATAGGGGGCACAGGTCGCCGGTTTGAGGTGCAGGCTTTGTTCAGAGCCTAAATCTGTCTACATAAAGTGTTACCCATTTGCTATCCGAGTCTTTATAAGCTTTATAAAATGACGGACAGATCCAAGATGCACATTTTATAAAGACGTCATTTTTAAATGCAGCGTTTTATCGTTCTTATTTCTGCCATCAGAGTTGAAGCTTTGCATATTGTGCACTTTGGATCAGACTGTCAGAGTTTCATTGTTTTTATTTTTGTTATCTGAGTCAAAGCTACATTTGCCACATTTACATCTTTATTCAGGCTCATTTTATAAACGCAGTTTTATGTCTGTATAAAGTGTTACCCAGTGCTTAATATTTCGGATAGACGTAAACGTGCATTTCATTTGTAGCTTAAACTTCTGTAGTTCAACCTGTGGAACGGAATGTAGATTAAAATTTGAGGTTTTGTTTGTGTTTATCAGTGCAAACAAAGACTTGTTGTCTATGAACGTACCTCACACAAACCAATATTCAAGAACAGAATTACCTCAACCAAGCTCCATATTCACTGCTGAAGCACACTTCATAATAATGGCTTTAAAATTTGCAGAAGAGAATCAGAATCAGAACAAGCTTTATTCGCCAAGTATGTTTACACACTCAAGGAATTTGTTTCCAGCTGTTGTTATCTCTCTACAATATACAAACAATACAATATACAGACAATGTACAAATTTACATGTTCAGCAGAATTTGCATATGTGCAGAAAATATAAAAATAGTATAAGATAAATAGTAAAGTAAAGTAAGATGCAGTTACACTATTATAAGAGCCCAATAAGAGAAAAATAATAGAATGTACTGACTCAAAATCGTGCCTTAAAGCAACTGAATCATGCAAAGCGAACCATTCAATTATTAACAGTATACAAAGATCCATCCATAGACTAACCGGAATGAATTACAACATAAAACTCTGCTGGGTTCCTGGACACAGTGGGATGGATGGATGGATTGATAGATTGATAGACTATTTACATATATGGAATTATATCTGTATACATAGTACTATATACATAAAAGCAATTAACAGTTCTAAATAAGTGGAAATGAAAAGGCGGATAAATTAGCCAGAAAGATAATAACCTAAAAATCCCTGCTGCAGATATCAAACCGTCAATAAATACATACATTAAGGAAAAATGGCAAACTGAGTGGGGGACACAGACACCAAACTACATGAGATGCATCCAAATATAAGCAATAAGCCAAGAAGTGGACCAAGTTACACACACAAGATGCAGAATAGGTCATACAAAAATCACTCACCAATAAAAAGATAATAAAATAAAAAGAGACGACGCCTCAACATGTGCAAGATGCCAAACACGGCTCACAATAACGCATATTCTGATCGAACGCCCCAAATACACGAGAGAGAGAGAGACCACGCATACCTGGAACTGTTAAAGAAACCCAACAAGAAAACACAGGAACAATCCTAAACTTCCTGGCAGGAACGGAAACGACAGCAAAAATATAAATGGACCGATAGAAACAAGAAAAATGACTTAAACAGAACACCGATCATGCCATAAAGTGGCGACCGTACATTAAAGATAGAAGGTTTCCGTATCATAGATGTGATATTGTGAGTTTTCATGCCAGTAAGGACTACAGGAGCGTCCTTTGTTCGGAGCTGCACTGCTGGAACGTCTTGGTTCATTTTGCTTGATTGAAATAAGTCCAAAATGTGCAGTTTTAAAGCTAAACGAATGCTTTTTTAAGTACTTTTTATCATATCTAAAGAAGCAGTTGTGTTGACCCATTGTTGCTCGTTTTATTACCCGGGGATTACAATAGCCGGCGGTCACATGACACGTCTTTGTCCAGTGCGCCGTCCATTGTGCAGCTCCGGGTGGAAACGATACAGGCTCCCGGGTTGCCAGATTCAGCCACTGTTTGTCTTATATGTCAATATATTCCTTTATTTTCGTGTCCTCTCGCACAAAGAGGGCCGTTCATGTAGCCGAGCAGAAAGAGCTGATCATGGAAAAGCGCTCGGCAGGAATGTGAGCTCCCGGCTCCGGCCGCGCACCTGCTTCTCGGCTGCTTTGTTGACGGGGGTGAGGCCCGCCGAGGCATTTCCCCTCACTCGTGGCAGCACGCCGCCGCGCCGCCCTAGCTCTCAATGGGCCTTTGTGGGCGCACGAGATCCATCAGGGCTGTCGGTGGTGCGCTGTAGCGTGCGCCTCACACAGGTAGCCGTTATGTAAACAGCATCTGTGTTTTAAGCGCTTTCTTTATGAAACGGATCTGCAATTTCGTAGGCACGTGACCGAGTCGAGGGTCAGCTGTCTCGTGTTATACACCGATCAGGCATAACATTATGACCACCTTCCTAATATTGTGTTGATCCCCCTTAGGCTGCCCCACAAGCAACAAACTGTGATGCGCTGTGTATTCTGACACCTTTCTATCAGAACCAGCATTAACTTCTTCAGCAGTTTGGATCGGACCACAAGTGCATCGATGAGCCTTGGCCGCCCATGACCCTGTCGCCGGTTTACCACTGTTCCCTCCTTGGACCACTTTTGATAGATACTGACCACTGCAGACCGGGACACACCCCACAAGAGCTGCAGGTTTGGAGATGCTCTGACCCGGTCGTCTAGCCATCACAATCTGGTCCTCGTCAAACTCGCTCAGATCCTCACGCTCGCCCATTTTTCCTGCTTCTAACATCAACTTTGAGGATAAAATGTTCACTTGCTGCCTAATATATCCCCCCCACTAACAGGTGCCGTGATGAAGAGATGATCAGTGTTATTCACTTCACCTGTTATTTACTCTTGGTATAAGTTTGGCTTTTGCTCAATTCTCATCTTGCTGTTATAGACGCCTTTATCCAGAGTGACTTACAGTACTGTGACGGTATACAGTCTGAGCAATTGAGGGTTGAGGACCTTGCTTAAGGACCCAACAGCAGCAACCAGGCAGTGGTGGGGCTTGAACCAGCGACCTTCCGATTACTAGTTCAGTACCTTAACCACTAGGCTGTAATTGCTTGTTTATTAAACCATCCTTTGTTACATTTACATTTTCAGCTTTTAGCCAAAGTGACTTACAGTACTGTGACAGTATACTGTCTGAGCAATTGAGGGTTAAGGGCCTTGCTCAAGGGGCCCAACAGTGGCAACCGGGCAGTGGTGGAGTTTGTACCAGCAACCTAGGATGCTCTACAGTGACCCTAGTGGTCAGAATGTACACAGTGTACAATTGTGATGAATAAATAGGCTCAAGGGTCTTGGGCTTTTATCCAAAGTGGCTTACAGTACTGTGACAGTATACCTTCTGAGCAATTGTGGGTTCAGGGCCTTGCTTAAGGGGCCCAACAGCAGCAACCTGGCACTGGTGGGACTTGAACCAGCAACCTTTTAATTACTACTTCAGTACCTTAACCGCTAGGCTACAACTGCCTTTTTATAACGTTACACTATTAATTGTACTGTTGGGTGCAGAGTAAAGGTGTTGAATGTGGCCAAAATATTTCGCAATACTTAGAATATTCTTATAATTTTAAATATTTATTCTTATATTTTATATAGTTTTGCTGTTAATGCTTCAGCAACTGCTCACAAGAAAATAAAAAGTAGATTTTGCTGTGGGTTTTGTTTAAATAAGGGTTTAATTGATTTTATTTATGTATTTTATGGCATTTTTAAGTCCTTTTGCTTGAGTTTAAGCAGCAGGGGGGCTGAGGTGATTTACATTTCATAGTAGTTTTTATTGTAAAAGAGTTGTAGCTCAACCGTTAAGGTCATGAACTAGTGATCAGAAAGTAGGTTGTTGGATCAAGCCCCACCACACCAAGTCCCCCTCCCTCCTTAACCCCTTATCCTCAATTTCTTTCATTGTACTCAATCAATTGTAAGCCACTCTGAGGGAACAGCATCTGCTCAACATCATAATGAAAGTTTTAGTTGCACTTACACCTGACTGTACTTTACTGTACAATCATAAAAATGTACGCCGGCACCCAAGTGGCGCAGCGGGATATTCCGCTAGCGCACCAGCGCCGAGATTCTGAACTCCTCGGTTCATTTTCGTTGACGTTTTCGGCATATTGGCAGACGCCTTTATCCAAAGCGACTCACGGTGCTGCGACAGTATACATTCTGAGCAATTGAGGATTAAGGGACTTGCTCAAGGGCCCAACAGCAGCAACTTGGCAGTGGTGCGGCTTGAACCAGCGACCTTCTGGTTACTAGTCCAGTACCTTAACCGCCAGGCTACAACTGCCCTGGTTTGAACGATCTAGCGGGCATAATTGGCGGTGCCTGCAGCAGACACGTCTCTGCTAGGGCGGGATGACCGGACTATATGGGTGCGGTGTTCAAACGCTGTGTAAGGACCCTGATTAGCAGATAGAGGCGCCTGTGCAGAGTGCATGGGTGAAAAAGGGTCGGAGGAGGCGTGAGCAGCAATATACCCACCCACAGGGTGTACAGGGTTTGAGCTGAATGGATGTAAATAAATGTGAGCTGTAAAATCGAGAAGCTGCAGGGCGTGTACATGCTTTAAAGGATTAACACCTGATACAATCGTCTGTGTAAAGTCCGTGTTGTGACGTTAATAATGCACTCGTATCACGGCCCCGCCCTGCATATTTTTCTCTCAATTACTCTTTCAACCACGTCTCCAGTCCTTTCACAAAGTTGCACAATATGTCAGTGATGGTGTTCAGCAGATGCTTTTAATTCCAAAGTGGTTCACAATGAACTGAGTACAATGCAGGAAATTGAGGATTATGGGCCAGTGGTGGCAACTTGGTGTGGTGGGGATTGATCCAACAACCTACTTTGTGATTACTAGTTCATGTCCCTAATGCTTCCGTCATGCTTCCTCTCCACCAATGCCGATCCCCGCTCCGATTGAGGAGAACGAAGCTAACCCACGTCCCCTCCGACACGTGGGCGGCAGCCGTATGCATCTTGTCACCTACGCTTTGACGAGTGTAGTGCGGATCAGCACTGTGTACGGAGAGACACACCCTGATCAACGCACTCCTTCCCTTCCCCTGTGCAGGCGCCATCGATCAGAGAGGTCGTCGTTGCATCAGTTACGAGGAGTCCCTATCCGGCTTACTACTACCCCACCCCTATATGAACAACAGGCCAATCGTTGTTCACGTGGCCGTGTAATGTCGTGATGGCGCCGCATTCTGTTGGAATAGCTCTACTGATGAACCATTTTATTTGTCGTTTTTATTGTTTAGGGCTAAACGCTGAATTGAAAGTTATAAGATTATCTGACCATAAATGCATTTCTTAGTTGTCTTGTGCCTGTTCAGTAACATACGCCGATCAGGCATAACATTATGAGCACTGACAGGTGAAGTGAATAACACCGATTATCTCTTCATCACGGCACCTGTTAGTGGGGGGGATATATTAGGCAGCAAGTGAACATTTTATCCTCAGAGTTGATGTTAGAAGCAGGAAAAATGGGCGAGCGTGAGGATCTGAGCGAGTTTGACGAGGGCCAGATTGTGATGGCTAGACGACTGGGTCAGAACATCTCCAAAACTGCAGCTCTTGTGGGGTGTTCCATATCAAAAGTGCTCCAAGGTAGGAACAGTGGTAAACCGGCGACAGGATCATGGGCGACCAAGGCTCACTGATGCACGTGGGGAGCGAAGGCTGGCCCGTGTGGACCGATCCGACAGACGAGCTACTGTAGCTCAAACTGCTGAAGAAATTAAAGCTGGTTCTGATAGGAAGGTGTCAGCAAAAGGAAGACCAACACAATATTAGGAAGTTACATAATGTTATGCCTTATCGGTGTCCTCTTGTGTTGAAACCCAAAATATGCTCACCCTAAATCTGCACAAAGACTTGATGTCTTGTCATGCAAAGGTGGGATGTTCTCATGTACCAAGCGTTGGTACAGAACGTTCGCTGCATGTCGGGAGCTGCAGACTTTCAGGTGTTAAAATCGCTCTGTAATTACTGCACTTAGATAAAAAACAGGGTCGTAAATCTCACACCATCACAACACCCTGCTTCCCTTAAGCCGAGCCGACGTAACGATCCAGTTCAGTCCAGGTGATTCCGTTATGCCAAGTTCACACTACACGACTTTTCAAGTGGTCAGGTCTCTGTACAGTTCACACTACACGCCTGGATCTCTTGTAATCGGGAGTCTTTCAAGTGGGTGTGTATTTCACACTACACGACTGATCTGTGATAGGGGGTCACACACTACACCGTCTATCACCAACTGGAATCTCAGACGAGCTTCTCTGGTCTCGTAAACTACGTTCTGTCACGAAAACAAACGCTAGAAGTGACGAGAGGTTTAACGATGCCACGTCCAAAAATGCACGTCAACAAGTAGCGAGCGATCAAAGTTTGTGCGCTGATGTGCAGCGTTAAAGCAAAGAGGAAAAATAAATGAATCTGAGTGGATTTGGCAACACGAACAGCATGGATTGATCTATAGTGAGTTGGAGGTTAATAAATATTTTTTGCAATGCAGCGTGGGTGTTTTGTAGAGAACGATAAGGTCAGAAATACTGTAAATCTTGCGTGTGTGCTGATGTATTCTGATATAAACTATATTACGCCCCTGTCCCACCTGTTTACACTCCTCCCCTGCGTTTCCCCTCACACCGTATCTTGCGTTCTCATTGGCTGTTCGACACCGCACTCATTGCCAGTCGGGCGACTCGGATCCAGATATTCGACATGCTAGAGCCGCTCGGACCGAGTCGTTGGATAGTTCACACACAGCGATCGAGAGGCGAGTTTCGATCGCCGAGTTGCTCCCGAGTCGGCAAATCTAGCGGCGACCAGTCGCCGAGCGAAAATCGGGGCACAAATCGTGTAGTGTGAAGTGAGCATTACCTCCCAGCGCCTGACGGCACGCGGGGGCCACGGTTCAGGATTTTGAAGTGCACTCCCCATCCCGTGCTGTCTCTCAATTTCCCCTCCTGAAAGGCTAAATGGGCTTTTTCTGCGCTGGCATCCTTCCACCCGCACCTCTGCCAGTCGCAAAGGTGAAGAAATAAAAACCCTGTGTGTGTGTGTGTGTGCTTTGTGTATGTTAATACAAGGACGTGCACCTGCAGAAGCTCAGGTTGGATCTGGTGTGTGTGTGTGTGTGTCTATAAACCAAAGCTTCTCTGTGACTGGCCTGTGCTCCTCACCCCACCAGACTGAAGTGGGAACAAGACCCAAAAAAAAAAAAAAAAAAGCAGCGCTGCTTTTAATTAATCACGCCCCTCAAAGAAGCCATTCATGCACCGATTTCTCCTTCTGCTGACGGCAGGTTGACTTATAAAGCATCGTGAGTAAAAAATTATGAAGGCTCGGGTGTAGAAAAGGTTCAGGAAAATAAACTGGATTTTTAATTTAGGTTTAAGGAGAGTCTGTGATGGTGTGTGTGTGTGTGTGTGTGTGTGTGTGTGTGTGTGATATTTTTACTAAATATGGCCAGTACATTAAAATAATACAGCGGTACCTTGAAACTCAGCATCAATTGGTTCTGGGAGTGGTGTTGAGTTTTAAAGACGTTGAGTTTTAAGATGTTTTTTCCCATAAGGATGTTTGGGAAACCTGTTAATGTGTTCCATTGTCCCGTGGAACTGCATATACGTTAGGCTCATGTAAAATAATAGAATAATAACACAAATATAATATAAAAACACTGAAATACAGTTTAAACCTGTTCTTTATTTTGACTTCTTTATTGTTTCCTTATACTTCCTAATCGTAGAGAAGCTTGATCTTGGAATACCATATTCCGTTCAGTACCGGCGCATTCACATGAGAAGTGACAAAACCGCTTTCCTGCTTTTTTTTTTACCGTTTGTGCACCGCCTGTGAATGCGCCGATACTGAACGGAATAAGATCAAGCATCTACACGATTAAGAAGCATAAGGAAGCAATAAAGAAGTAAAGCTAAAGTGCAGCTTTTACTGTATTTTTATATTAATTTTTAACTGTTTTTAATTGTATTGCAGTGTTTTTATATAGACTTATTGTAGTAAAACAGCGAGTGAGGAATGTGATTAGTGGAGGAACTTATGAGCAGTAATAATGAAGAGAAGTTTAGTGCTCCTGTCTCCTTCTTTTACTACATTAAACCACGTTAAGCTTTATTTCTTTACGATGTGATTCTCACAATTTCTCAGAACCCCGAGCTATAATGCAGATTCGTGTCATATTCACACTCTGATGACGTTTTACCGCACCGCTCGAGCAGAGCGCAGAACAGAGCGGCGTCATTGTTAATTCGAAATTAAATAAATAGTTTTTTAAAGGCTGAACACGTCAAATTTAAGGTAAACGTCGAGTTCAAGGGTACAGATTTCTCCACCAAGGGTGTCCGGTTTCAAAGATTTCGAGGTATTACCTCCGTCATCCTCAGATTCTTCTATAATTTAAGACTAATAAAACAAGCACAGAACCCTGTTGTGATTGCTGTTGTGAATATCACACACGTGAAAACGACTTTATAAAAACAAACAAACGGGAGATTTTCTCCCGTATGAGAATCCGAGACGACCGTTTTCCAGATTAGATTTCAGACGGGACGGTAGTGGATCGTCTTTTGGCCCGGCCGAGCACTCCCGGTGTCCCGCGTCCCCGTCTGGTTTCATTTTAGTGACCCATGATGCGTCGGTCGAGTTCTGACGTAGGGCGACGGGAGCCATCGGGAATAATCCCGGACACGGACGTGATTTCGGACGCCCTCACCGAATGCCGAAGCGGCGTGCGTTAATACGTGACGCCCCCCACCCCCCCGTGCCAGGATGTAGGCACCCTCACGAAGGCTGTGCCTGTGCTTGAACCATAATCCACGGCCAGGTTAAACATCCAGACCCTGGGCGTGTGCGGCGTTTTTCGCTTCTCGCCGTTCCACCCGTTTCCTCTACGTTTGATTTCTTTCCTCTTGTTTCTGAAGTACACTAGTGAAGACGACTGGAGTGCGTCTTCGGTTTCAAAGCCAGCCGACTCCGGGGGCGCGGCACCGCGGCAGCGCGGCTCAGGCTTCAGACCGGGTCAGAAAAAGTTTAGTTCGGCTTGGCGAGAGCGCCGCGTCGAACACTGCTCCCTCTGTGAGGTTAAAACGCTCCCCTCCTTCCCTTCATTCATAGCCGCTAACTCTACCCCGCCACCTGCACCCGCTCGGGAAACTGCCGGCTTGCCAAAGCCGCTACGCAACCTGGTTTTGCGCACGGAAACACACGCGCGGGGTCGTAACCGCGAGCATTAGCAGCGTTCTATCCTTTCAAGCCAGCTCAATCAGCAGGCCGCACTTCTGGATGATTACAGCTAAATTACCTTTCATCAGGTGATGCAGCACAGCTGCGCGTGATGTTAGCCGCGTGCTAAATTGATGACTGCTCAGGTCTTGAAGGGTTTAGAAGCTTGATGTCAGCGGAAGAACTGACGGAGTGTTTTCCACACACACGTGTTGTCGGAACAATCGATTCTCAGACGCCAGAACTTCATTAAATAAATAAATAAATAAATAAATAAATAAATGAAGCAAGAATATTGAGTTTGGTAGTACCAGAGTAAATCTGTGCTATAGAACTCAAGGACACCCACCGAGTCATTTTAGTGAAAACGTACTTTTCTATACGCACGTGTTGTGAGAAAAATCCATTCTTGGATGCCAAAATTCTATTTAAAAAATGATAATAAATAAATAATGAATCCAATTTTAAGTTGGTAGTACCAGTGTAAATCTGTACTACAGTATAGGCGCATTCAGGGAACTCAACACCACCAGCTGAGTTATTTCAGTTAAAAATGTAATTTTACACACACACGTGTTGTCAAAAAATTAATTTTTAGATGCCAGAACTGTATTTAAAAAAAAATAAATGCAATTAATAATAAATAAAGTATCAATTTTATGTTTGGTAGGCGCATTAAAAGAACGACACCCACAAAGTCATTTTAGTGAAAACGTTCTTTTCTATACGCACGTGTTGTCAGAAAAAACAATTCTAATTGTTAAAAAATTGAATAAATAAAAAGTAACAATATTGAGTTTGGTAGTACCAGCGTAAATCTGTTCTGTAGAACTCTAGGGAAAAAAATATAATAAATAATAATAATAATATAATAAATAAATAATAATAATAATAAAGTACCAATATTACGTTCGGTAGGCGCAACCAAAGAACACCAACTGAGTTTTTTTTTTTTAAGTAAAATTGTACTTTTCCATGCACACGTTGTCAATAATCAATTCTTAGATGCCAGAACTATTTAATTTTTTTTCTCTCGATTTTTAGCGCGTCCAATTTTTTACCCAATTGCGTTACGCTTCCTCTCTACTGGTGCTGATCCCCCTCCCCGATTGAAGAGAGCGAACCGACACACGCCCCCCTCTTTCACCTGCATGAGGCGAGTTCATATGCGAACAGCTTTGTGCACGGAGAGCCACACCCTGATCAGCATTATCCCTCGACTCTGTGCAGACGCCGTCAGTCAGCCAGCAGAGGTCGTAATTGCGCCAGTTCTGAGGTCCCTGTCCGTCTCCCTCCCTGGGTGAACAGCAGCCAATCGTTGTTCATATAGTCGCCCAGCCCGGATGGCAGAGCCGAGATTCGAAACGACGTGTTCGAAATCTCAGCTAGGGTGTGCTAGCGTGTTTTACCGCTGCGCCACCTGAGCGGCGAAATGTAGTTAAATAAACAATAAATACAATTAATAAATAAAAAATGGTTATATTATGTTTAGAAGATGCAACCAAAGAAGTCGACAACACTCGAAGAGTCATTTTAGTAAAAATGTAATTTTCCAAACGCATGTTGTCAGAAAAATTCATTCTTAGATGCCAGAACTGTTAAAAAAATAATTGAATAAATAAACATAAAAGGAACAATGTTGAGTTTGATTGTATCAGTGTAAATCTTTACTACAATACAGATGCAACCAAAGAACTTGACAACACCAGTTGACAAACTGTTTACTTTTCTTTTTTGCTGAAGATAAAATGATAGCATTGTAGCATCTGGCATCCAGCCGGGACCAAAAATGTGAAATTTGACTAAAATTATTATCATTGACTAGATATCCTAACGTCCTCATACACCCGGTAACGTTTGGTGTACCGATCATGCCGTAATGGACAGACCCGATGAAAAGCCGCACGCCTTCAGCCCTCACATCGTCACGTCTGCTGTGGAAACATGTTTAGACAAAACAGAGGTGGCACGGTGCCACTCACATACTCATCCATGGGCGGGGATGCCCTTTTATTTACCGCAAATTAGATGCATAATTGACAGACAACACGAGCGCGATGTGGGAGGCTGTTTAGATCGTGTCCGTCCAAAGTCAGGGTAGGTCAACCTTCAACCAGTGACCGATGGAAGCCCGATGGAAGTCCGGCCTGCACGTCTGCACTTGAGATCTGTTATACGTGTAGAGAAATGCGCATCTTCAGCCAAGGGGAGCCAACTGACTCATTTTAAAGTTTAATTATCACGGCTGAGCTAAACTAAAGTAAATAGTTTTTATTTATCAGTTCAGTCTCAAGGCCGAAAACCAACCGTGTTTGGTCTGGCTAGTAGTTTAGTAGTTTGCTTTTATTTCTCTAAATAAAATGTTGTTTAATGCATAGAGGCTTAAATTACCTTGTTTTTTTTTTTTACATGGCAGGACCAACACGTGACTCGACAACAAACATTTTCCAAGCAATTTTAAAATAATTTTATTTGTTTAAGCGGATTTTAGCAGTTATAGGTAGCTAGTGTACTTTTAACCACTGGGGGCACTGTAGAGCATCATAAAAAAGGCTCTTTTTTAGCGTGATTTCTTTTTTGATATATTTTTATACATATTTTTGTACTTTATATTATTTTTTATTGTTGTTTAATACAATTTCGGGATGCTCTACAGTGCCCTTAGTGGTCAGAATGTACAACTGTGATGAATGAAAACAGTCTAAGCAATTGAAGATTAAGGGGTTTTCTATTTGATATATTTTTTTTTTTATACATATTTTTGTACCATTTTGTATGAGTGTGTGTATATGTACGTATATATATATCCAATTTTAGGATGCTCTACAGTGCCCCTAGTGGCCAAAATGTATACAACATACATTTACATTTTCTGCATTTAGCGGACGCTTTTATCCAGAGTGACTTACATTACTATGACAGTATACAATCTAAGCAATTGAGGGTTAAGGGCCTTGCTCAAGGGCCCAGCAGTGGCAGCCTGGCAGTGGTGGGGCTTAAACCAACTACCTTTAGATTACTAGTCCAGTACCTTAAACACTAGGCCTTACAATGTATGATTGTGATGAATTAATACAGTCTAAGCAATTGAGGATTAAGGGCCTTGCTCAAGGGCCCAACAGTTGTAACTTGGCGGATGTAGGGCTCAAACCAGCGACCTTTTGATTACTAGTCAAGTACCGTCATCACTGAGCTTCCACCAAATATACAAATCATAAAACCGTTTTGTATCGATGTGATGGACGAGTGTTTGGCATCAAGTATAACTGTGTCTATGTATTTTTCTCATTGTATTTAGCCCTGCTGTATCCTGGTCAGGGTTCTGGTAGAATCACTGACCAAAATGCAGTAGCACACACCCCGAACAGGACACCAATCCATCATGGGGCCTCGACTATGTCCCCCCTTTACCCAGAAAGAGCCAATCATGTTTATGTAGATTCCCAACCAGCAGATAGCACCACTGGGGATTAGAACCCTGGATCCTAGCGCTACTAGGGTAGCATAAATTTTCCACTTATGCTAATATGATTGAATGGATTTGCATATTCACAGAATGTGGATTATTTTATGAAGGGGGAAGGTGCAGCAACTCGAGTGGCTTTTTGTGTTGTTTAAAGGGAAAATCTGAAGCATTTTTAAACCAAATAATGAGACACATTTATAAACAGGCTATAAGAGGAAGTTGTCCATTTTATCAGCTCCACTTACCAAATAGAAGCACTTTGTAGTTCTACAATTACTGACTGTAGTCCATCTGTTTCTCTGCATGCTTTGTTAGCCCCCTTTCATGCTGTTCTTCAATGGTCAGGACCACCACAGGACCACCACAGAGCAGGTATTATTTAGGTGGTGGATCATTCTCAGCACTGCAGTGACACTGACATGGTGGTGGTGTGTTAGTGTGTGTTGTGCTGTTATGAGTGGATCAGACACAGCAGTGCTGCTGGAGTTTTTAAACACCTCACTGTCCCTGCTGGACTGAGAATAGTCCACCAACCAAAAATATCCAGCCAACAGCGCCCCGTGGGCAGCGTCCTGTGACCACTGATGAAGGTCTAGAAGATGACCGACTCAAACAGCAGCAATAGATGAGCGATCGTCTCTGACTTTACATCTACAAGGTGGACCGACTAGGTAGGAGTGTCTAATAGAGTGGACAGTGAGTGGACACGGTATTTAAAAACTCCAGCAGCGCTGCTGTGTCTGATCCACTCATACCAGCACAACACACACTAACACACCACCATGTCAGTGTCACAGTGGTCCTGTGGCGGTCCTGACCATTGAAGAACAGCATGAATGAGGGCTAACAAAGCATGTAGAGAAACAGATGGACTACAGTCAGTAATTGTAGAACTACAAAGTGCTTCTATATGGTAAGTGGAGCTGATAAAATGGACAGTGAGTGTAGAAACAAAGAGGTGGTTTTAATGTTATGGCTGGTCATTGTAAATTTACATATACAGTCTGAGCAATTCAGGGTTAGGGGCCTTGCTCAAGGGCCCAACAGTGACAGCCTGGCCTTTTGGTTACTAGTCCAGTACCTTAACCACTAGGCTACAACTGCCAATATAACAAGTCTAGGGTTGTTCTAACGTAGCTGCAGGACCTGCATTAAAATGTTTCTTTCCTCTCTTGCAGCTCTTCCTCCCAAACCGGCCAAACCCATGACTCCAGCGAACAGCGGTGGTGTGAAGGAGGCTGCCGGCGGCTCGTTACAGGACGCGGAGTGGTACTGGGGTGACATATCACGGTACGATGCCCTTTCTTTTTGAACTCGGGCGCGTCGGGTGGTGGGCGTGGAGCCTTTGGGTCCCCCGTGGACGAGATGAAAGGCTCGCCGGGTTTCCAACGGAAGAAACGTTCTCATTCTGCCTGCGTCCTCTCCGCTTCCTCCGCCTCTCTTTCCTGGTCCGCTAGCGGGCCCCGCTGACGGCCGGTCTCTGGGCGCGGTGCTCCGTCGTGCACTTTCGCTTTCCGCGCTATGATCTAAACGTCATTATTGATCAGCTTTGTTCTATTCCTTTCCAAGTTGCTCAGAATCAGTCGGACGCCCGAGACTCCTGCAAGATCCCCGTTAAACAGGCCACAGAGGTAAAGAACTCTGGACGAGCCTCCGGCGTCATTCGGTTTGACCTCAAATCGGGTCTATTTTCAGAGTCTGACTCACTTCACAGGTAAAATTAGAAGTAGATTAGAAGTCTGACCTGGCATCAAGTCGGGGTTTTGCCCACAGAGCCGCTGTTAATGCTGCCGAACGAGGGCCGGGGAGTCGGAAATCATATTCATGTCAGGATCTGACATAATCTAAACATTTATACAATAGTAATCTTACTTTTTTGTTTTGTTTTTCAGACTGAAAAACATGTTTTCCCAAGTGCCATTGTTGTTTTAAATAAATAGAATAGAATGCCTTTATTGTACAATGGAATTTGCATAGCTCAGCTTGTTTGGAAGCTCCTGGAGCTGAGAGGGTTAAGGGCCATGTTCAAGGGCCCAACAGTGGCTGCATGAAAGAGCTGGGATTCTCTACTCTACTCACTAGGCCTACCACTGTCTGGATGCAGACAAGTACTCCCCTCCTACCCTCCCAATTTAATAACATTGTAAAATTGAAGTGCAATAACTTTACAAATCGTGCAATACCTCTACACTTTTTATACACCGATAAGGCATAACATTATGACCACCTTCCTAATATCGTGTTGACAGCCCTGCAACTGTGATGCTCTGTGTATTCTGACACCTTTCTATCAGAACCAGCATGAATTTCTTCAGCAATCTGAGCTACAGTAGCTCGTCTGTTGGATCGCCCCCCCACGTGCATCAATGAGCCTTGGCCGCCCATGACCCTGTCGCCGGTTTACCACTGTTCCCTCCTTGGACCACTTTTGATAGATACTGACCACTGCAGACCGGGACACACCCCACAAGAGCTGCAGGTTTGGAGATGCTCTGACCCGGTCGTCTAGCCATCACAATCTGGCCCTCGTCAAACTCGCTCAGATCCTCACGCTCGCCCATTTTTCCTGCTTCTAACATCAACTTTGAGGATAAAATGTTCACTTGCTGCCTAATATATCCCCCCCACTAACAGGTGCCGTGATGAAGAGATAATCAGTGTTATTCACTTCGCCTGCCTGTGGTCATAATGTTATGCCTGGTCGGTGTATATACATATTTTAATTATTTGTAATTGACTTTATTGTTACAATGATTATAAAGGCCTCATTTATTGCAAGTAGTTGTGTTACACATTTTATAATAGTTAAAATGTTATGATTTATTTTATGATTATTGATCATACACAGTAGGCCCCTGGGCCACTGGAATCTGCAGTTTGTGCTATCGGCCAGTCAGGTGTCTACATACAGACATGTTCGGCACGTAGTAGTGATGGTAAAACATGAAAATGAAGTTAAAGAAATTATAATAATATTATGTGCACAGGGCTGACGGTGTCATTTCCCCCCCCACACATTCATAATCATAGTATATTTATGTCACCTGTAGGAATATTGCCCAGGTAAGGTGTGAAACATGACAAAATAATATATAAAAATACATTAACATACTGTATATAAGAGAGGGATTTTTGTAAGGAACTTTTAGATTCCTTTTTTTTTTTTTTACTGTATTGATCCAGCAATTGAAGTAAATATCAGCAGACCAAATTCACTAATTAACTAATTTTATTATTGTATAAAAATAATGCATTTAAAACTGAACAGGGCGGCACGGTGGCTCGGTGGGCAGCACTGTCGCCTCACGGCAAGAAGGTCCTGGGTTTGATTCCCAGATTGAGCGGTATGGGTCATTTCTGTGTGGAATTTGTGCATGTTCTCCCCGTGTCTGTGTGGGTTTCCTCCGGGAGCTCCGGTTTCCTCCCACAGTACAAAGACGTTCAAGTGAGGTGAACTGGAGAGACTAAATTGTCCAAGACTGTGTTTGATATTAAATTTGAACTGATGAATCTTATGTCATGAATGTAACTAAAGTGTAAAACATGACGTTAAAATCCTAATAAAATAAAAATAAATAAATAAAATAGAAACAAAATGGAAAATTGAACATCTGGTAGAAGTTTTGACAGTGAGCAGTGGTGCTGTTTTATAAAAGTGTTATAAAAGTACTAATCACACACAGAATCATTTCAGTAATGTTATAATAAAAATAATATTAAATCCTGATTATTCAGCATTATTAAACGTTACACATGCGGTGCCGGTTTGGCCTCGTCCTAATCCCATCACTCCCAGACTAAGTGCTGCTTCGTTCTGGACTTTCAGACACATTAAAAACAGCACTTAACGAGAGACCCTTGATAAGGGGTCACTGCCTCCATCATGCAAATGGACTTAATGAGTTCGGTAAAAAAAAAAATGCTCGTGCTTCACGCCGTGATTGATCTGACGCGGGCCTGTTCACATTAGCGTCCACTTTAAAACAAATCTGCACCTCGTACTGCAGCCTGAATGTGCTTCCACTGAAAAAAATAGTTCCTAATGGTCTGGTGATTGTGTCTGTACCTCGAGCAGACTGAGAGCCCCGGATCTGATGCCAGCTCAGCCGGGGCAGGAATGAGCCGCCCGTACGACCCTTAGAAGAACACTGGACAAAAGTATTGGGACGTCCTTTCAAATGCTTTTGAATTCATGTGTTTGAGCCACAAATTTGCGTACAGGTGTAAAAATCAGTGATATAAAGCAACAGTTTAGGGAAGGCCCTAATTCAAGCTCGGTGTATCTCTGGAATGAACCAGTGCATCGGGTTAGGTTTTCTTGACCACATCAGTGCCCAGCCATACAAATAAATGCCCTTTCGACCAACCGAATGGACACAAAGTCTGTTATGGCTGAAAAGCAAGTGTCCACATACTTTTGGCCTTGTACAACAGAGGTCATTCTTAGTTTAGCTTTACTGTTTGGTCGGTGGGTAGCACTGTCACCTCACAGCAAGAAGGTCCTGGGTTCGATTCCCAGGCGGGGCGGTCCGGGTCCTTTCTGATTGGAGTTGGCATGTTCTCCCCGTGTCTGTGTGGGTTTCCTCCGGGAGCTCCGGTTTCCTCCTACAGTCCAAAGACGTACAAGTGAGGTCAATTGGAGATACAAAATTGTCCATGACTGTGTTTGACGTTAAACTTGAACTGATGAATCATGGGTAACCAGTGACGACCTGTCCTGCCATGACTCTTAACCAGAGTGACGTTAATGTAAAACACGGCATTAAAATCCGTATAAATAAATAAATAATGTTTGGGGGTTGATTTATATACCTCGTTACCCAGGCAGGTGCGTCTTTATGCCGTTTCCCACCTGTAACATCACCTCAGTAACACAAATGAATACAATAATAAATAATTACACACAGACGTGTGTGTACATGCTCTCTAACGCTAGCGTCCGCTCTCCTTGAAAGGTCACAGGATTTACAAACGGCCTCATTTATGCAGAGCTTGTGCAAGCAATGCGACACTTTGCAAGTCAATGTGAGTGGAAATGTCACGGCCGTAACGCTGGAATTTCCCGACTGCTTTAACACTTTCTGTTCTGATTAAACTGATGTGGTTCTTTCGATCTCTCTGATAAATCAGGAGGGGAAATCGTACAAGTATCACACAGAGATTTTCAGTTTCAGTCTTTTTACCGGGGTATTATACTACAGTATATATAATAACTATAATAATCATGACTGGTCTTTGGGAATAAATTATGCGACTAAAATCGCTCGTTGTCTCAGTCACAGTTTTATTTATTATTTATTCCGGTCATTTATTTAAGGTCATAATTTTCACTTCGGTTCCATGCATGACAGGACAGCTATTTACAGTTTACCCATGATTCATCAGTTCAAGTTCATTGTCAAACACCAGTATCCTGACTTGTATGTCTTTGTACTGTGGGAGGAAACCAGGACAGTTGTAGCCTAGTGGTTAAGGTACTGGACTAGTAGCCAAAAGGTCGCTGGTCAGGTTGCCACTGTTGGGCCCTTAAGCAAGGCCCTTAACCCTCAATTTCTTAGGCAGTGTACTGTCACAGTACTGTAAGTCGCTTTGGATAAAAGCATCTGCTAAATGCAGAAAATGTAGAGATGGATGGATGGATATAGATAGATATACAGTAGATAGATAGATGGATGGTTATCTATGGAAATATATGGATAGATAGATAGATAGATAGATAGATAGATAGATAGATAGATAGATAGATAGATAGATAGATAGATAGATATCTATGGATATGGATAGATAGATGGAGATGGATGGATATGGATATCTATGGAAATCTATGGATAGATGGATGGATATGGATATCTATGGAAATCTATGGATAGATAGATGGATATGGATATCTATGGAAATCTATAGATAGATGGATGGATGGATGGATGGATGGATGGATGGATGGATATAGATATCTATGGATGGATGGATATGGATAGATAGATGGAGATGGATGGATATGGAAATCTATGGAAATCTATAGATAGATGGATATGGATGGATATGGATATGCATAGATAGATGGAGATGGATGGATATGGATATCTATGGATAGATAGATGGATGGATATGGATATCTATGGAAATCTATGGATAGATAGATGGATGGATATGGATATCTATGGAAATCTATGGATAGATAGATGGAGATGGATGGATGGATATGCATAGATAGATGGATATGGATGGATATGGATATCTATGGAAATATATGGATAGATGGATGGATAGATGGATGGATATCTATGGATAGATAGATGGATATGGATGGATGGATATGGATATGCATAGATAGATGGAGATGGATGGAGATGGATGGATATGGATATCTATGGAAATCTATGGATAGATAGATGGATGGATATGGATATCTATGGAAATCTCTGGATAGATAGATGGATATGGATGGATGGATATGCATAGATAGATGGATATGGATGGATGGATATGCATAGATAGATGGATATGGATGGATATGGATATCTATGGAAATATATGGATAGATGGATGGATGGATGGAGCTACCCACAGAGCCACCATGTGCACCCATCTATGCATTTTGATGCAATGGAAAACATGTTTGTTGGTTTGCATAGATATTTATTTGGCTCCACCTTCAAAGACCTTGCGTGTCGCCCAAGGTGCCGTACAATAAAATCAGAACAGTGATTTAAAAGACACATAGCAGAATAAATATCAGTATAAATAAAAGTTGGATTAAAACTATCAATAGGGTGACACGGTGGCTCGGTGGGTAGCGCTGTCTCCTCACAGAAAGAAGGTCCTGGGTTCGATTCCCAGGTGAGAATAGGTCCGGGTCCTGTCTGTGTAGAGTTTGCATGTTCTCCCCGTGTCTGTGTGGGCTTCCCCTGGGCGCTCCGGTTTCCTCTTATAGTCCAAAGACGTGCCAGTGAGGTGAATTGGAGACAACATTGTAAACTGATGAATCTTGAGTAACGAGTAACTACCGTTCCTGTCATGAGTAGAACCAAAGTGTAAAACATGAGGTTTAAGTCCTATATCTTAATAAGATAAAAGCCCGGTCACCTTTTAGACATGATATGCATGGTCTCCTAGAGCTTTACATCCATTGCTTGGCAGAGAACAGGATGTAGACTGTGTAACTGTGAGAACGTGTTGGTTAATGATGGCAGCAGCACCACATGGTCGCTTGGAGTAAGACCCGGCAGCATGGATGGGTCAGCAGTAGAAGGACATGCGTCTTAAACAACTGGTCATTTATCAGTGCAGATTTTCAGATGTAAGAATGTGTTCTGACCCTTTTTTGTGCTTCTTTCTGTCCAGGGAGGAGGTAAACGATAAACTCAGAGACATGCCTGATGGGACTTTTCTAGTACGGGACGCCTCGACTAAGATGCAGGGAGACTACACGCTAACTTTAAGGTAACACCTGATGGAACGTATAATAATAAATGTGTATTAACAAAGCCTCAGGAAGTGTGAGCTCAGTGCTTAAGGTACTGGGAATGGAATGGAGGAAGGTGTTCTGGTCTGATGAATCACATTTTCTTTTACATCACGTGCATCACTTACCTGGGGAACACACGGCACCAGGATGCACTATAGGAAGAAAGCAAGCCGGCGGAGGCAGTGTGATGCTTTGGGTGACGTTGTCCTGCCATCCATGTGGATGTTACTTGACACGTACCACCTACCTAAGCATGGTTGCAGACCATGTTCACCCCGTCATGGAAACGCTATTCCCTCCCAGATGGTTGTGGCCTCTTTCAGCAGGATGATGCGCCCTGCCACAAAGCTAAACTGGTTCAGGAATGGTTTGAGGTGTTGACTTGGTCTCCAGATTCTCCAGATATCGAGCATCTGTGGGACGTGCTGGACAAACAAGTCCGATCCATGTAGACCCCACCTCGCAACTTACAGGAGTTAAAGGATCTGCTGCTGACATCTTGGTGCCAGATACTACAGCACACCTTCAGGGGTCTAATGGAGTCCATACCTTGATGGGTCAGGGCTGTTTTGGCAGCAAAAGGGGGACCGACACAATATTAGGAAGGTGGTCACAATGTTATTCCTGATTGGTGTATATTCAATTATTTCCATAACTTCCATTCCTTCTATTGTGACCTATGCAGAGACCTTATATAGAGGACCTATGCAGAGACCTTATATAGAGGACCTATGCAGAGACCTTATATAGAGGACCTATGCAGAGACCCTATACAGAGACCTTATATAGAGGACCTATGCAGAGACCTTATATAGAGGACCTATGCAGAGACCTTATATAGAGGACCTATGCAGAGACCTTATATAGAGGACCTATGCAGAGACCCTATACAGAGACCTTATATAGAGGACCTATACAGAGACCTTATATAGAGGACCTATACAGAGACCTTATATAGAGGACCTATGCAGAGACCCTATACAGAGACCTTATATAGAGGACCTATACAGAGACCTTATATAGAGGACCTATGCAGAGACCCTATACAGAGACCCTATATAGAGGACCTATACAGAGACCCTATATAGAGGACCTATGCAGAGACCCTATACAGAGACCTTATATAGAGGACCTATACAGAGACCTTATATAGAGGACCTATGCAGAGACCCTATACAGAGACCTTATATAGAGGACCTATACAGAGACCTTATATAGAGGACCTATGCAGAGACCCTATACAGAGACCCTATATAGAGACCCTATATAGAGGACCTATGCAGAGACCCTATACAGAGACCTTATGTAGAGGACCTATGCAGAGACCCTATACAGAGACCTTATATAGAGGACCTATACAGAGACCTTATATAGAGGACCTATGCAGAGACCCTATACAGAGACCTTATATAGAGGACCTATACAGAGACCTTATATAGAGGACCTATGCAGAGACCCTATACAGAGACCTTATATAGAGGACCTATACAGAGACCCTATATAGAGGACCTATGCAGAGACCCTATATAGAGGACCTATACAGAGACCCTATATAGAGGACCTATACAGAGACCCTATACAGAGACCTTATATAGAGGACCTATACAGAGACCCTATATAGAGGACCTATACAGAGACCCTATATAGAGGACCTATACAGAGACCTTATATAGAGGACCTATACAGAGACCCTATATAGAGGACCTATACAGAGACCCTATATAGAGGACCTATACAGAGACCCTATATAGAGGACCTATGCAGAGACCCTATACAGAGACCTTATATAGAGGACCTATACAGAGACCCTATATAGAGGACCTATACAGAGACCCTATATAGAGGACCTATGCAGAGACCCTATATAGAGGACCTATGCAGAGACCCTATATAGAGGACCTATACAGAGACCTTATATGGAGGACCTATACAGAGACCCTATATAGAGGACCTATGCAGAGACCCTATATAGAGGACCTATACAGAGACCTTATATGGAGGACCTATACAGAGACCCTATATAGAGGACCTATGCAGAGACCCTATATAGAGGACCTATACAGAGACCCTATGCAGAGACCCTATATAGAGGACCTATACAGAGACCTTATATAGAGGACCTATGCAGAGACCCTATACAGAGACCTTATATAGAGGACCTATGCAGAGACCCTATATAGAGGACCTATACAGAGACCCTATACAGAGACCTTATATAGAGGACCTATACAGAGACCCTATAGAGAGGACCTATACAGAGACCCTATATAGAGACCTTATATAGAGGACCTATGCAGAGACCCTATACAGAGACCTTATATAGAGGACCTATACAGAGACTCTATATAGAGGACCTATGCAGAGACCCTATATAGAGGACCTATGCAGAGACCCTATATAGAGGACCTATGCAGAGACCCTATATAGAGGACCTATGCAGAGACCCTATATAGAGGACCTATGCAGAGACCCTATACAGAGACCTTATATAGAGGACCTATGCAGAGACCCTATATAGAGGACCTATACAGAGACCCTATACAGAGACCTTATATAGAGGACCTATACAGAGACTCTATATAGAGGACCTATGCAGAGACCCTATATAGAGGACCTATGCAGAGACCCTATATAGAGGACCTATAGAGAGGACCTATACAGAGACTCTATATAGAGGACCTATGCAGAGACCCTATACAGAGGACCTATACAGACCTATATAGAGGACCTATACAGAGACCCTATATAGAGGACCTATACAGAGACCCTATACAGAGACCTTATATAGAGGACCTATGCAGAGACCCTATACAGAGGACCTATACAGACCTATATAGAGGACCTATACAGAGACCCTATATAGAGGACCTATACAGAGACCCTATACAGAGACCTTATATAGAGGACCTATACAGACCTATATAGAGGACCTATACAGAGACTCTATATAGAGGACCTATGCAGAGACCCTATATAGAGGACCTATACAGAGACCCTATATAGAGGACCTATACAGACCTATATAGAGGACCTATACAGAGACCCTATATAGAGGACCTATACAGAGACCCTATACAGAGACCTTATATAGAGGACCTATGCAGAGACCCTATACAGAGGACCTATACAGACCTATATAGAGGACCTATACAGAGACCCTATATAGAGGACCTATACAGAGACCCTATACAGAGACCTTATATAGAGGACCTATACAGACCTATATAGAGGACCTATACAGACCTATATAGAGGACCTTTACAGAGACCCTACACAGACGATCTATACAGAGACATCAGACCCTGATAGTTTCTTATTTTTGGTTAATTACCTAATACAAGTCTAACACTTACTTTGTTTATCCTTTAGGAAGGGCGGCAACAATAAGCTAATAAAGATCTACCATCGGGATGGCAAGTACGGTTTTTCGGACCCGCTCACCTTCAACTCGGTGGTGGAGCTCATCAGTCATTACAGACACGAGTCTCTGGCTCAGTACAACACAAAACTGGACGTCAAGCTCATGTACCCCATCTCTCGCTACCAGCAGGTACACGCTGCGTTCCTTTTTAACATCCATCATTGTTTCTTAGGGTCTGTCCGAAAACCTAGTGAGCCGCCTTGCTAAGTAAGTAAAAAGGGTTAGGGTCTTCCTCCGTGTACCGAAAACGGTCGCCTCAGTAGGAGCATTTTAAGGAAATAATTTAGACATGCCCTTTTCTCAGGAGTGTAAAATGACGTAAAATGCGTCTATGTACAGAGATGGCTAGGTTTTCAGACAGACCCTTAGTCTCTATCTTTTTTTTTTTACTGTAAGTCTGTTCGCTCAATGAACACTACAGCTTGTAGTGAGTAAAAGTGCCAAGGCTGCAAGATGTTCCCACCATTAATTATTACAGCGTTTGTTTGCTACTGCAGCACACTCTGTAAATAATCACGCGCATCCACAACGTCGAAAGGCCACCCAGGCGTTTATTCGTCTCCCCCCTTCTCTCTTCAAGCCGCTCGGATGTTTATTATGTAGGGGGTTCCACAAACACGTGTCCTGAAAGGGTGCTCGGGTGGCACAGCGGTCTAACGTGCTAGCGCATCACTGCAGAGTGTTTGAACTCGTGGGTTCCAATGTCAAGACCAGGAATCCACACAATCACAAAATTTGCTATGTTGGAGAGAGGGACGATCGGACAGGCTCCCCTCCCAGTGCTGCTGCTGCTGCTGTGTTATGCAATCTTCGGGACTGGTCCGGGTGACTGTGTGAGTGTAGGGGTGCATATAGAAGGGGTCACATAGAGCTTAGCACGTTACCGCTCTGTGTGGGAACCCAGCATAAGCGGCTGCAGGTTAGACTCACGTCTCAGGTGGCCTGTGGTGTCCTAGCCCACACATTCAGGATTCACATTTGGGAATTGGAAATGACTAGATTGGGAAATAAAGGGGAACTGATTTGTAGTCTGTAGGCAGAATGTACAGCATGGTGCGGCAAACGATGTGTTTTATATCTTGGACTTTTTAGCAGTATCACTTTACAGCAGTATTACACTGTTCTCCTCTCCTCTCTCAGGATCAGCTGGTAAAAGAAGACAACATTGATGCTGTAGGGAAGAAACTGCAGGAATATCACAATCAATATCAGGATAAGAGTAAAGAGTACGACAAGCTGTATGAAGAGTACACAAAGACCTCACAGGTAAAATACATATCTGTATATATTTTACAGCTGCATCTGTGTAGTCTGTTAAAATTTCATATCACTTTATTATTATGCTTTCTGATGTATTCAGCCCTAAACTGGTAATTTTAAGTCATTCAGATAATGTTTCTGTATGTTTTTGGTGGTGTATTAAAATAACAAGCTAGCTAGTTCACTACTTATAAACATTTACAGCTTTGCATTTAATGATACAGATAATATAAATATATAAAATACTGTCTAACCATGGAAAAACATGGACTTGCCCATCAGGCTGCGGTCATGATTGGCTTTTAGCTTTGAACAGGGAAACTTTCTAAAATTGTCGATGATACAGAGACAGCAGACAGAGAAAGAATATGTTAAATATGTTGTAACAATGATGGTTTCTTATTTTCAGGCACTACTAATTTACTAATAAACATTTACAGCTTGGCATTTAATGATAAACAGAAAATATAAACAAACTGAAAAAAATAATCTAACACTAGAAATTATATACAGCTTAAACTTTAAAGTAGCCATTTCTTTGAACGTCATGCAATATTATGAATATCGGGCATGACTGTTGACACCTCAGTGCACACTTAGTGCCTGTCACAAGCCCGGATAAATAGGAATCATACAAATCGGGTGGCACAGTGGCTTTGTGACCATCACTGTCGCCTCACAGCAAGAAGGTCCTGGGTTTGATTCCCAGGTGGAGCGGGCAAGGTCCTTTTAGTGTGGAGTTTGCATGTTCTCCCCGTGTCTCTGCTTCATTATTTAAGGCCAGTATTTAAAAACCACAATCAAGAGCCACGAAGTGCCTGAGATCCAGGGGATTGAATCCCCAGGCTGGTCTCACAAAAACAGAAGGCGCTTAACGTTATGTAAACCTTAGTCGTTAACTACCGGTCCAAAGTTCGGATTCATTAAACATGCGGACAAATGATCCGAAGGGTCCGTTCAAATTTATCATTCAGACCAGCCCTGCTCTGTTTCTGCTGAACCCTGGTGGGTAAGTAAGAAGGTCCTTGGGTAAATCCCCAGGTGGAGCATTATGGGTCTCCCCGTGCCTTTGTGGGTTTCTTCCGGGGGCTCCGGTTTCCTCCAAGTCCAAAGACGTGTGCAAGTGAGGTAAACTGGAGATACAAAATTGTCCATCACTGTGTTTGACATTAATCTGATTAATTTGAATCTGATGAATTTTGTGTAACAAGTAACTACCTGTCCTGTCATGAATGTAACCACAGTGTGTAAAACATGACATAAATATATAAATGCATAAACTGGTGAACTAACAGGACTGAGAAGACCTGCCTGCTGTTCACCGGTGTGTAAACGAAGAACACCTCGTTTGCAGTGCTGCATTGATTTTTTTTCTCTGCCTTCGATTGCAGGAGATTCAGATGAAGCGCACGGCAATAGAGGCCTTCAACGAGACCATCAAGATATTCGAGGAGCAGTGTCACACGCAGGAGCGCTACAGCAAAGAGTATATCGAGCGCTTCCGCCGAGAGGGCAACGACAACGAGATCGAAAGGTATTCCGCTTCACCCTGATCAATCCCCCCTAACCCCCCACCCCACCCCCGCTTCCGATTCAGCTCGCCCTTCGGCCTGTCGGATGCTGGACATCCCCGGAACCGTGAAATGCCGCGTCCTGACAGATCTCTCCTTTTCTCTCGCTAGAATAATGATGAACTATGCCAAACTGAAGTCGCGGTTAGGGGAGATCCACGACAGCAAGATCCGCCTGGAGCAGGACCTGAAGACGCAAGCGCTGGACAACAGGGAAACAGATAAAAAGATGAACAGCTTAAAGCCGGACCTGATCCAGCTGAGGAAAATCAGAGATCAGTATCTCGTGTAAGTGACCCAGTGATCTCTTTACATAGAGGCATTTTACATCATCCTACTCGCGCTCCTGTGTCTAAATTCTTAGTCTTAGATACCTTAATGCTCCTGCTGAGGCACCTTAATTCTAAGTGATAATGTGACTGAATAATGAGGGAGCGTCCGACACGATGTTTAATGTGTATAAAGGTGCACGAGTGTCGTTTATTTGTAAATCCGAGCTCGTCAGGGACAGTTTAAGCGTTTTTGGTACACAGAGGGAGACGTTAGCTGTGTTGTGCCACCTCAGCCCGTCTGTTCGAACGGCCTGAGTCTAACTGTGTTAGCTTAGTAAATAGAGCGTCTAAATAATCTGCCTTATGAGTTCCATGTCTGATTAGAATCCTCTCTACTGAGGCAGCAAGGCAGCTCACTAGGTTTTCGGACTGACCGACGTGTTCCTGTTTCAATCATTTATCATTTTCTCTTCCTCTCTTCCTTACAGCTGGCTCAATCACAAAGGCGTACGGCAGAAACGAATAAACGACTGGCTGGGCATCAAAAACGAGAATGTGGAAGAGTAAGTTCATTAAAGAGACTTTTATCTGCTCCGGTGTGACTGAATAAAACCAGTTTAGAGCCGTGTTTACCATAATGTTCAATGCTTTGTTCGACACTGAATCTAGTAACACACACACATAACTACTTAGAAAGTGTTTCTTGTCATGTGGAAAGTAACAGTTTTAAACCTAGAATTAATAAAAGCAGGGCGGCACGGTGGCTCAGTGGGTAGCACTGTCGCCTCACAGCAAGAAGGTCCTGGGTTTAATCCCCAGGCGGGGCGGGGCGGTCCGGGTCCTTTTTGTGTGGAGTCTGCATGTTCTTCCCGTGTCCGGGAGCTCCGATTTATTCCCACAGTCCAAAAACATGCAGTCAGGTTAACTGGAGACACTGAAATTGCCCTATAGGTGAATGGGTGTGTGTATGTGTGTGACTACCAGGGTGTTACTGTGCGCCTTGCGTCCATTAAACAGCTGGGATAGGCTCCAGCACCCCTCCGTGACCCTGATTGGATAAGTGGTTAAGACAGTGAGTGAGTATACTATAGCAGCATGGAGAACATGCACAACAACAATACTATCAAACATACAGGGGAAAAGGGAGAACCTACTAATTCTACTTTTATCAGAAGGATGAATATGTGAGGGTAACAGGACTGAGTGAAAATCTGGGGATGTGACTAAAACATGTATTTTAACCACATTATTATAACTTATTATGGTAAATGAATATTAAAAACACAGATGGGATCTGGAGTCACCAAACAACAACATTGTAGTGTGGTGTTGGAGAGTGGGGACATGAATAAATAATCATTTTTCAGTGTTATTATTAAATTAGTGTTATTATTATATTAAAAATGCATTTTAAAGTAAATTTTTGTATACATTTATACATATAATGTCCTAATGGAGACGAAAATGGCACCGATTCGACAGAATTGCCCTTAAAATCCGTTCCCTCTGTGGTTCTCGTAGCTCAATTCCTTTCGTCCTTTCACAGCACTTACTTCGTAAACGAGGAGGACGAGAACCTGCCTCACCACGATGAGAAGAGCTGGTTCGTCGGGGACCTGAAGCGCACACATGCCGAGGATCTTCTGCTGGGCAAACCGGACGGAGCCTTCCTCATCCGGGAGAGCAGCAAGAAGGGCTGTTACGCCTGCTCAGTAGTGTGAGTATCGCCCTGATGTTCTGGGTTTCATTCTGACCGCTCGCACGCTTCTCATTTCCATCGCAGCTGGTTTTGTTTCCGTCACCCAGTTTGTGACGGCTGACTCCAGGTCAAGCTTTTAAACACTGTCCAGCATGGCTTGTGAAGGATGATCCTATGAGGAAAGTTAAGGGAGCTTTTCCTTGCCACTGTCGCCCTTGGCTTGCTCAACAGGGGTTTTTGGTCTGTCGGTCCTGTTACTTTGAGGCATTGTCCATTGTTATCATGAGGCGACACGATGGCTTGGTCTGTAGCACTGTCGCCTCACGACACGAAGGTCCTGGGTTCGATCCCCAGACGGGGCAGTCCGGGTCCTTTCTGTGTGGAGTTTGCATGTTCTCCCCGTGTCTGTGTGGGTTTCCTCCGGGAGCTCCGGTTTCCTCCCACAGTCCAAAAACATGCAGTCAGGTTAATTGGAGACACTAAATTGCCCTGTAGGTGATCGGGTGTTTGTCTGCCCTGCGATGGACTGGCGGCCCCGTCCAGGTTGTTACCGTGTGCCTTGCGCCCACTGAAAAGCTGGGATAGGCTCCAGTACCCACAACGACCCCATGTCGATAAGCGGTTAAGAAAGTGAGTCAGTGTTATCATGAAAATAAAGTACAGCTTATGCTTTAGCCCTTTTTTAATGCTGTGCCAACACTGGCATCATTTACTACCTGTTTAACATGTTCGCCCGGTGCGTCATGTGTGTTTAAGAAGAATTAACTGCTTGTTGCACGACAGGATTTGCAAGTTTCATATTCTTATGAATATTGCTCATTCAATGCCCTACATACTTTTAAAGAAGCTCTGGAACGAACTGGAACATCGATTGAGGCTTTTCTTTTGACTGAATGGACACAAATTCCAACAGACGTACTCCAATGTCTTGTAAGAAGCCTTCTCAGAAGAGGTGTTGTTATAGCATAAAAAGAGGTCACTTTAGTTCAATAGCATTTGTTTCTTGAGATGGCATGTCCAGCAAGGTCATGGTCAGGTGTCCAGATACTTTTTGGTCTTTGGTCTGTTACAACAGTAACTGAGATTCAAACCCGGATCTCAGCGGTGGAGGGCGAGCCTAGCGTGTTTCGATTTGTATTACATGTGTTAAGGATGTAAGCGGAGCTTTTCAACAGACTGCCAAGTAGAATCAGGAATGATGGATGAAAATTCGTCGCGCGATCGATCCGCCGTCAGTCAATCGTAGAGGGTCGAGTCGGTCGGTCACCTATAGATCTCTGAATAGACTTTTGTATCGTTCGGCTCGGCCGCTGACCTCGCCTTCGACTAACTGCCTGACGAACGAGACGGGTAGTGACGGTCCGCTCTTTGTTTGGCTCGTTGGGAAGCACTGTCGCGTCACGGCAAGAAGGTCCTGGGTTCGATTCCCAGGTGAAGCGGTTTGGGTCCTTTCTGTGTGGAGTTTGCATGTTCTCATTTACCCCTTTTCCACCGACAAGAACCGGGCTCTGTTCTGGTTCACGAACTTGATTTTGAACCGGTTCTGCATGTTTTCGCCAAAAAAAAAAAAAAAAAAAAAGAGGCTCCAAAGAGCGAGCTAGTGTGAGTGAACCGTGACGTCATCTGTGGGCGTGTCACAGTGTAGACATTTGGGTGCTTTCACATGACAAGCTGCTGAACCACGTTTGCGCTGCACTTTCATCTTTTAAAGTTCACCTGATTCAATTTTGAGCCAGTCTGCCGCTGATATTTTCAAAGAGAATTGTGTGATATGACGTGGTAAAAGTGACCCAGACAGTACGAACGCTTAACGTGGCTTGTTGTACTAAAACAACAACTGATGAATTTGGGCAGCACAGAGCGCTTATAACCAGTACAGAGACACTTATAACCAGTAATAACAGAGAGCAGTTTAGTGTTTCTGTGTGGTACTTTTAGTACATTCAGCCACGTTACGCTTTATTTAGGTGAAACTTTTTGCGGATTCAGAATTCCGAGCTGCATAAACACCACACGTGAAGTAAATACGGCTAAACACAGATACATGTGGAGCTTTTGGACTGGATTTAATGCTTATTTAACACAGATGTTTGTTCCTGTCGTGGAACTTTAGTGATGTTTTATCGCTCAAGCCGAGTGCTGAGCAAATCTGAAAACAAAATTTGCGCCGAGGGTCGCGGTGAGAGCGAAGCGCAAAACGCTTCTCACGTCAGTGAGCTAAAGAAAACAACAACTGCGACAAACACGTCTACGTCTTCTTATCACCGATAGTTGGTCGATGCTTTTTGTATAAAAACGAACATCTGTAACAACAGCTCAAATGCTTCACCATCATGTTACTGCTCTTTACTTTCGTTGTGTAACGCCCACCGTTGATGACGCTGCTTGGTTCCCAAAATTTGGTGGAAACGCAGGTCCAAATTCCAAGGTTTGAAGAACCCTGAACAGAACTGGTTCAAGAACCAGAGTTCTTTTGGTAGAAAATTAAACTTGAACTGATGAATTTTGTGTAACCAGTAACTACCTGTCCTGTCATGAATGGAACCAAAGTGACGTTAATGTAAAACAGGACGTTAAAATCCTAATAAACAAAAAAATATTTCACACAGATGGATGTTCGTGTCGTGGAACTTTAGTGATGTTTTATCGCTCAAGCCGAGTGCTGAGCAAATCGGCTATTTGCGCCGAGGGTCGCGGTGAGAGCGAAGCACAAAACGCTTCTCACGTCAGTGAACTAAAGAAAACAACAACTGCGACAAACACGTCTACGTCTTCTTATCACCGATAGCTGATTGATGTTTTTTTGCATGAAAACGAACATCTGTAACAACAACACAAATGCTCTCGGGTAATCTACATGCTCCGTTATCATGTTACTACTCTTTACTTTTGATGTGTAACGCCCACCGTTGATGACGCAGGCTTGGTTCTCAAAAACTGGTGGAAACGCGGTTCGGTTCTGAACAGAACTGGTCCAAGAACCAGGGTTCTTTTGGTGGAAAAGCGCTAATTAAGGACTTGAACTGATGAATTTTGTGTAACCAAAGTGACGTTAATGTAAAACATGACGTTAAAATCCTAATAAATAATAAATAAACTGTTTCTCTTGCCTGTAGGGTGGAGGGAGAGGTGAAGCACTGTGTGATCTACAGCACGCCGCGCGGTTACGGCTTCGCCGAGCCATACAACCTGTACAGCACTCTAAAGGACCTTGTTCTGCACTATCACCAGACCTCGCTGGTCCAGCACAACGACTCGCTCAACGTGCGCCTGGCCTACCCCGTCTACGCACAGATGCCCTCGGGCCCCCGCAGATGAGGCCCCGCGATGTGGCCTGACAGACACTCTCACCATACACACACACAGATACACACACACAGCTCTTTACAAACTCGACAGACTTTAATACAAGAGACACTTGCTGCAACACTCACACGTCAGCCACCTTCGGAGTTCTATATTTTTACTAGAACAATTTGGAGGGCATTCTTTCTAAAGACTGCTAGATTTGCACAAGGAAGTTTTAAATGTTTGTGAATGTGAAAAAAAAAAACACACACAGAGAAGGAAGCAGAAGAGGCGAGTTTCAGGTGACCCACGCTGCTACCTAAACTCCAGCTGGGACTTTACATGCTTCATGAGTCGAACTTTTCTACGTCGTCGTCTTTATCTTTTCATCCTCATTTACAAGGCAGGAAATGTATTTTTCTTTCTTCGCGCTCGTTGTGTGTGTACGCTGAAGCGCATGTAGCAAACGGACGCCCGACACTTTCCAGTGTTTCACACGGTAACTGCTGCTGAACGAGGGATTGTGGGAGGGGACGGAACATTACTGGGGGGTCGAGAGGGCACAAGTGAAAATGTCGCTTTTATATTTTGTTTGTTTTGTTTATTTGTTCGCTTTTCTTTGCTGTATCTGTTTTCTTTTTACTCTATCCGAGCAGTAATGGTGTCGTTACAGTCCAGTGCAGAGACCAAAGTTAACAGGGAGGAAGGTCCCTATTTTTTTTTTAGTTCTGTAGATCTGTTTGTTTTAACAGAATGAAGTAATTTGGTGATATTTTACTCGAAAACGAAAACAAACTTCAGCTGATCGTCCAGACTTGTTGTGATTTACAACAATTAAAAAAATCAGATGCTAATGGCATGCTAGGAATACGCTGTAGAGGTTGCCAATCCATCGCGAGGCTTCGATCATCTCCCCCATCAGACATAGCCATCGTGTCTGCATAGTAGACGTCTGACTGGCCGATGGCACCTCAAAGATTCGAACCCGGATCCCAGAGCGCTGTGCCACCTCATATATGTATATATAAAGCATTTTTTATAAAGTCAATCCATCGTGGGGCTTTGGCGATCTCCCCCATCAATCATAGCCATCATGTCTGCATAGTGGACATCTGGCTGAGTTTCGAACTCGGGTCCCTGAGCCCTGTGCCACCTCGTGTATAATATATATATGAGGCATTTTTAAAAGCATTTTTTTATAAAGCCAATCCATCGCGGGGCTTCGGCCAGCTCCCTCATCAGACATAGCCATCATGTCTGGCTGGCTGATAGCACCTCAGAGATTGCATAGCACCCGGATCCCAGAGTTCTGTGCCACCTCATATATATATATATATATATATATATATATATATATATATATATATATATTGGCCAGCTCCCATCAGACATAGCCATCGTGTCTGCGTAGTAGACGTCTGACTGGCCGACAGCATCTCAAAGATTTGAGATTTGCAGTCACTACCAGCCATGATGTGTTAGCTGTAATCTAATGATGTGATGCACACAAAAGAGCCCTGTCCCAAATTACCTTACAGAGGCCAAGCCAAGCACCAATTGTGGTGTAAAGGTGCTGGAATGGGGTAACCAAAAGCGATTCCACCCACAAATCCGGCCATACTTTTGTGGCCATGCGAAAATGTCCGTGTTTTTTGCAACACTGTTGGCCCTACTGATTGTAGGTCTTAGTTCTTATTAATATATATATATATAGTTCTTTCATCCCTACAAAAACGAATTTTAATTCCCCTAATACCTGCAATTGGAGCACGGAGCAAGAACATCACATTCATCCACCTCTAGACCTCTAGTTGAAGGCTGTATTGTTCTGGAGTGAAATATCACGTTAAATTCTATGCCACACGTGAAGTAGAGTTCAGGTTTGTCCGCTGTGCCGAAAACAACCATGCAGTTTAAAATAAAGCACTTAATTTATACAGAAAATCCTGCAGCTGCATGTTTACAACCCAGATAGAGAAGCTCTATTTCATGTGTGGTTTTAACAGGAACCGTTTTTATTATCCTATTTGTTAATGTGGGTTTGAAACCTTCCTGTACGTCCGTGTATCAGACGTTAAGCTCTGAATCCTTCAGTGTACGAGGAGCCGAAGCAGCGGGATGAAAACTTGAAGAAAGTGCAATCCAACGTGTAGAGATCAGAACTTAGAGAGGTCCGACTGTGATGCACGACAAGCTCAGAGTTACTTATAATCACGTGCATCCAGACCCGCTGTTTCAGGCTTTACTTTTAAAACGATGCTTCTTTTTTTTTTTTTACCTGGTGCTTATTGTTTTAGTAGGTACGTGAGTTTCCTTTTGTTTTAAAAAAGAATACGACCTTTTGGTTTGGTTTTCATGCACAATAAATGCTAATAAATTTCTAAATAACGTCAGTTTCACGGCGATATGCACAATAATTCTGTAAGCGCATCAGCTACTCGTGTCTAAACAAGCCAGCAATTCATTCTGCTCTTCACCCCCCTGTGTTTTAAACCTATTTTTTTTATTTCTTCTGTAATTCAAGCCCTGCTAACAGACACTTTCCTGTCATACCTCTGCTGAAGGAGCATACCTTGCCTATTACAACTTTAAACACTATGCATTATGTCCACGCTGTCCTCTATACTGTACTATACTGTACTCCGCACCAGAGAGGTTGTGAAGTTTCTCGAGTTTACAGACATAAAAGGTCAAAGTCAGCACAGTCAGTATTCCTCGCTTCGCTGTTTTCTTTAGGAGTCCGAATGGGAGTCAGAAACTTTAAACACGTCCACTTCTCGGGTGGAGCGAGACGGCAAGGACAGGCCTTTAAAGATGTCGCGAGGGCGTCCTCGGCTTTAGAGCCGGCGGATCGTTTCTCCCTGGGGCGCGTGTGCTTTATCGGTCTTCCTTCGGCACATGGCGTCAAGATAAGACCGAGTTCAGGTCCTGGCCATATTGAGTCCTTGATGGAAGCCACATGTTCTTATAAATTGTAGCCAGACGCTGAAGGACGCTTCCCGGTTTCTGTCGTCTGCTCGCACCATCCGTGATGTCCTGGCTCTCTGGGAGGGAGCGGCGAGGATTCTCGGTCCACGCCGCCTCCTCGTTCTCTCATCCAGACACCAAAATCCAGAGTCAAAATCCTCCCGACGAATACTTGATTTCCTCTTCTGCACTATGAGCATACTGGCCACCCTGCTGACATGCAATGGAGGTTTATAAATCAGAGATTTATGTAAATTTAGCACGTCAGGCTCTCTCTCTCTCTTGTTTTTTCTTCTTCAGAGATGCAGATTGTTTATCCTGGGCCCCCGCGGGGTCGTCTCTCTATTACTTGAACTGTTGCATTGCTCACTGTTGAATGTCTTTATATTGCATAAATACGTATATATTAAAGAAGAGGAAATCCCGTTTATGACACAGCCGACAGAGTCGAGAAATATATGGACAGTTATTCATTTCTTTTAAGGGGTTTTTGCTTGAACTGATATATGACTGTTTATTGGAGACTGCGGTCCAATATTGCACACATTATATCCGAAGAGACTTTTTTTAGATCAACGTTACGCGGCTGGCGAGTCGTATCATGACATTTATACCATGTTTATATATCAAGATTATTAAACCATTTAAAGTCAGTTGTAATTTTATTTTTGTTTGTAATTCCCAGACATCGAGACCAAAGATTTGTTTGATTTTGACTCCGTGTTCGTTTTTAGTTTTTTTTTTTTTTTTTTTTTTTTACCCCACTGCCTTGCTTTAAGCTGATGTTACTACGATGGATCTTTATTTGACCGTTGTAGTGTGAATTTTAACTTTGACTCCTAAAACGTGACATTTAATAGGAAGAATTAAGAAGTTTTGGCTGTAAGAGGTTCAGACTGATCAGATTTTTCAAGCTTTTTCACAAAGTTGTCAGTTCACCCACCTTTGGTGTGTCATGAGTTATTGAAACAGACCGCTCAGCGCACACGCCACGCCACCGAAATCCCGTATTCGTGTCTCATGTTGTCACGTTTCCAAACTAGCTGGAGACCTGGATTTTCTTTCCTATGGACATTTATATAGAAAGGAAAAACAAACCCAACAAACTAGAGTCAAATATGAAATGTGATGATAATTCCTTGCAGGGCAAAGAGCAGTGGGGTTCGTCGGCATTCTTTGTTCACGCTCGGTAAAGCATGCAATATTTCATTTTCGTCTTTCCTTTTCCTAAAGGTTTCAGGGACAAAAAAACAAAAGCATTGCATCGTGGGCTTCGTATAAAAGACGTGTTTACCAGAGGAAAATGCCTGTGCATTTTTTTTATATAAACGTGGGACGGGACGGGGTAGTCGGAACTAGCAGATTGACGGTGCGTTACTTCAAAAGCTCAAAGTGTTCGGGTACGAAACAAGACCGCTCAACTCACTCCGGATTATCTTGATTTTTCAGCGGGTCTGATCGGGTTCGATCGGGCTCTGGTTATATCCGAGACTGTTAACACGTGTACGATGTACGTTAACGTATGTTAACGTACGGTGTACGATTCTCTCGCCCTTAGTGCAGCTCTGCAAAGTTTTATTTGCAGTCCAGGTTTGAATATGCCGTGATTCTCGTTGGGAGTCTTTTATGTTCTTACCACTGCGGTCACAACCCCGACACCCAGCACAGCTTACTGGAGTAAAGCTTTTTATATAAAAAAATATTAAAATGACATTAAAAAAAAGAATGAAAAAGTAAAGAAAAAATGTATAAAGAAAGAAAAGAAGAATCACTCTCCCTCCCACTTTTGACATACGTACAGACCCAGCATGCTTCTTTGGTACTCTTCTTGACTGTTGTTTTGTGTAAAAAAAGAGAAAAAACACTTTAAAAAAAGATGTTGAAACAAGAACTGTTATTTGTCTGTTTATGGTGTAGTCAGATATCCATTTTTGATATAGCTTATTAAAAACTCTGCTTTGTTTCAGCTGGAATAAGTTTGATCCCTGTGTTTCAGTGGACAATATGGGGCAAATATGATATTTACCTGAAGTACTGAGAATGAGGAGCCGACTCAGCAATACCCAAACCTGACAAGATGATCTTATTCAGATGATATATTAACACTTAAAAATTGTGTCGATGTTTTTTACAACACCAGCAGACATCGGTAGCTTGAGCAATAAGCCACGGCCCCCTAAATAACCATATCTGTTCATTCATCGATCTAAAACCTGCTGAAATCTCTAGCAGCCTGGTGCTCATGAATTCCTCCCCTCCTAATATCTGGAGAACAATCCGAACAGTTCGAAGGATCCTCTTTCTCAGTATTTGAATATCATTCTTGCTACAGGCTTCTCGATATTCCTCAGTTATGTTTTCTCACCATATTTTCTTGTATCCGTTACAATAGTTTGTATTGGTTGTAGACGCTTTCCATTTGTTATGAGATGAACTCATGTATATTCTCAATGGAACTCCACAATATTCATTTCTCTCTTGCAGAATAAAGAAAATATTTTGGCGAAAATCTGTACTGTGTTTCTTTTTTAATATACATTATTGTTATCCTGCAATTAATTTGTGTATTGGGAAATTCTGATGCTACTTAATAGATTGGATGAATGGATGGATGGCTAGATATATAAATATATATAAAATAATACTATATATATAAATTACTATGAGAGTGTAGTAAACATTAACAGATGTGCAACATACAATACTGTGTAAATACTGTGTAGGTAAATAGAATAATGATATATAATATGTAATATAATAAACTAAAGATAGCAAAGGTATCAGGGCACCATTTTTAAAAATAATTAAGCACCTTTTGGAATTTAGAATAAACATAGAATCTTTTGATTTTGTAAATTTTTGTAAGAGTTTTGGTCTGTGAGTTTGAATTGGAGACCCTACCTGTAATAGATACATGCTATAAACAATCCTTTTGTTTTAATAAACCTTTGACGACTTGGTGGGTAGCACTGTCGCCTCAAAGCGAGAAGGTCCTGGGTTCGATCCCCAGGTGGGACGGTCCGGGTCCTTTCTGTGTGGAGTTTGCATGTTCTCTCCATGTCTGTGTGGATTTCCTCCGGGAGCTCCGGTTTCCTCCTACAGTACAAAGATGTGCAAGCGAGGTGAATTGGAGATACAAAATTGTCCATGACTGTGTTTGACATTAAACTTGAACTGATAATGATCTTGTGTAACCAGTAACCACCGTTCCTGTCATGAATGTAACTAAAGTGTAAAACATGACATTAAAATTCTAATAAACCACAAAAACATTTTTTTTATTAATAATCTTGAATATTTATCTCTACATACCATTTAACATGTAATGTAAATATTCAAATTTGAAACAAGGCTCATTTCTAATTTACAGACAGATAAAGTGTCATTTTTAGTCCAAGCAAGTATATGTAAGTGCCAAAGAGGAACATTTTGACATTATGTAATACAATATCATTATTATGTGTGTTTAATTTATAAAAAATAGATATAATAGATACATTTACACTAACAAACAAATCTAGGTCTAAAGCTTTAACCACTAGGCTCTCACTGGGACAATGGTAGCCTAGTGGGTGGAGCTTTGGGCTGTCAGTCGGAAGACTGTAGGTTCAAATCCAGGCTCTGCTATTCAGCCACTGTTGGGCCCTTGAGCAAGGCCCTGAATTCGGTCTGTTCCAGGGGCACCATATATGCAGAAATCTGTATAGCGCTTTACAATAGAAATTGTCTCAAACCTACTTAACAGCATCCAGGACTGACAGACCAAAAACCCCTGTTGAGCAAGTTGAGGGTGACGGTGGCAGGAAAAGCTTCCTTAAAATTAAAGGAAGAAATACTAAGAGGAACAAGACTCAGCAGGGACCCCCATCCTGCTTGGGTGACCTGTAACTTTCACATTACTAGTCCAGTACCTTAACCGCTGAGCTGCTAACACTCACGACAAGCATTAGCTCGTATATGCAGGAATTTTTTTTATTGTACTGTATATGTATATATGACAAATAAACGCTTCTTCATTCTAATGCTGGACAATCTCTCTCCAGAGTGCAGTTTTATCTTGATCTTTCAACTTTCATTATTGAGGAACCTGCACCCACACGTCCGTCCCCTACATGCTGTGATGTGCCGTATGTAAATGCAGCGCTATAGCTGCTCTAAAGACGGCAGATTGAATTTTAAAACAAATTGATATATTATAGCATGCAGATTGGGAGCAGGATTAAAAGGAGCACTGGATCAGGGAGTGAAGGAGCTTTATGATGAGATTTTACGAGATGTAGTTATTAGTATTTTAATTAGTGCATTCATGCACAAACGTTCTCTCAGCGTCGTATCAGCGAGTAATGTTGCATAGGATCGAATACGGTGTGTCTGTAGCGCAGGACAGTGTTTCTGTGGATCTTTGAGATCATTTCTCTTCTCTTTAAGTATTTTAAACTCTTAATTTAAGATATTAATATGATATAATATAATATTTATTGTCCACGTCCACCTTAACTGTTTACTAGTAATGTTCTTTACTAATATTTTTACTCAGTACAAAACTATAGGAGCTTTATATTTAAATGCTTTTAAACTGTGGTAGTTCAGTGGTTAAGGTAATGGACTAGTAATCAAAAGGTTGCAGGTTCAAACTACATGTCTGCCACTGTTTGGCCCTTATCCCCCAATTGCTTGGATTCTATATGGTCACAATTTTTAAAATGTGAACCTTCATGCATTATGCCTATTTAGTCAAAAGAGCTGTTATAAGGTCAGGCACTGATGCTGGATAAGAAAGCCAAGCTTGGAATCTTGTGTAAAGGTGTTTACTGGATCTGGGGACAGAATTCTGCGCAGATCACTGACGTTTTTCCTTTTTATGGCTCTCATTAGTGCACAGTTTATGCTGGAGCAGGAAATAACCTTCGTCAAATTGCCGCCCATAATTCATCGTACGTCATTAATTTTCTACACCTGTAGACGAAGGGTGTGACTGACGACTGACAAACGTGTATTTCCACACACACAAACATTCCTCAATGGCATTTGAGGTGACATTAAAAGGTATTCAGTTTAAGCTCAGCTCTTTTGTTGAATAGCGCTTCATCTTATAAAGGCGGCAAACAAAGCAAATGAATCTGATGCGTCTGCGTGTGAAGCGCCGGGTAAAAAGGGCATCGAAACAAGGAGAGGAGAAGCGACTAATGAGTTATTTTATGAGACGTGGTTATACGCCTTTTAATTAATGCGTTCTTGCGTGAACGTTCTCTTAGTGTCGTATTTCAGTGAGTGATGTTGCGTAACATCAAATCAAGCACAGTTTAATCCACCGGCAGAAGGAGAAGATTTCTGCACAGACCAACGATGCTTCTTATCTACAAAAACAACTGAGATCATTTTAATTATTCGTTAGCAGAGTAACGAAGCTCCTGCTCTTACACTGTCTTCATGTACAGATTGGATGGTAATGTTAGCTCATTAGCTGGCCTGGTTTATTTTGGTATATTTTACATTTTCCCTACGGTAAAATATAGGCTTATTTAATGCAACCCAGTTACAGATGAAAGTGTTATAAAAATAGCAAAAAATAGAACAAAATTAGATGAGGGGCAAACAGGTTTACAGCACTGGATATATTTTAATTTATGACAATGTAGCCATAACATTAAAACCACCTCCTTGTTTCTACACTCACTGTCCATTTTATCAGCTCCACTTACCATATAGAAGCACTTTGTAGTTCTACAATTACTGACTGTAGTACATCTATTTCTCTACATACTTTTTTAACCTGCTTTCACCCTGTTCTTCAATGGTCAGGACCCCCACAGGACCACCACAGAGCAGGTATTATTTAGGTGGTGGATCATTCTCAGCACTGCAGTGACACTGACATGGTGGTGGTGTGTTAGTGTGTGTTGTGCTGGTATGAGGGAGTTTTTAAATACCGTGTCCACTCACTGTCCACTCTATTAGACACTCCTACCTAGTAGATGTAGAGTCGATCGCTCGTCTATTGCTGCTGTTTGAGTCGGTCATCTTCTAGACATTCTTCAGTGGTCACAAGACGCTGCCCACGGGGCGCTGTTGGCTGGATATTTTGGTTGGTGGACTACAACGATCCACAAACTTTCACAGCCTAGTGTTATGATTCCTACACGAGTCACTAATAATGTTAACACATTTCCTTTCCTTTTCATAGGGGCAGTGGGAGCCTAGTGGGTAGAACTTTAGGCTATCAATTAAAAGGTTTAGAGATCGAATCCCAGCTCTGCTCTGCAGAAGTGAGATGAAGTAGAGATACACAATTGGCGATACCAGTGTTTGACATTAAACTTGAACTGATGAATCATGGGTAACCTGTAACTACTGGCCATATGCCACTGTGTGTGTGTGTGTAGAGCAAAGACCTGAAAAAAACACAGAACATTTAAACTATCACTGAGAAATAATGCAGCAAATCTGAAAATAACTTTAAAGTAGAAATAAATAGAACTATAATAGTGAACCCCCTTCCCCCCTCGCACTCCTAAAGATGCCATCTGGGCAATTAAAGGAGAAACTGGCTTAGTGCCACAGTACAATTCCGCCTGATTAATATCACAACGTTTATCATGCCACCAGTCGGGGGAGTTTATTCAGTAATATAACATTTGGAGGATACAGAGGGTCTCGGTCTGATGTCTGGGTTGCACCAGTTAAATGATGTTTTAGTGGGTAAAATCATGTGAGTCTGTTTCATAGTATCACACATCCTTTTTGCATTTACAGTATATATATAAATGAGCCGACCCCAGCTCTGATTGAGGAGAACAAAGCTAACCCACGCCCCCTCCGACACGTAGGCAGCAGCCGTATGCATTTTGTCACCTACACTACCTTTACTTGACGAGTGCACATGAGGATCAGCACTGTATACGGAGAGACACGCCCTGTGAGCACTCTTTCCTCATCTCTGTGCAGGCGCCATCAATCAGCCAGCAAAGGTCATAATTGCATTAGTTATGAGAGAGTCCCTATCCGGCTTAATATCCCACCCCTATCTGAACAACAGGCCAATCGTTGTTCATGTGGCTGCTCAGCCCAGCTGGCAGGCAGAGCTGAGATTCAATACGATGTATTTGAGATCCCAGCTCTGGTGTTGAGCGTGTGTTTTACCACTGTGCCACCTGAGCGGCAGTGTCACACATCCAACACCAACACACTTAAATATTGGCTTACTGACATCTAGGGGCAATTCAGTCCGAATTTTGGACGGTGGAAGGAAGCCAGACTACTTGTAGTGAGAGATACCACAGGACCTTCTTGGGGCACTTTCACATCACCTGACAATGAAACAGAAACCTTGGTACACTGACAAACTGTGGACCTTCCCAAACACACACACACACGCATGCGCACCAAAACCCCTGAGCTGATTTTTGCATAAATTCAGGATTCTTTGGGGTAAAAACCTTTTTTTTATAATGTTCACTGCATTTGTAGAAAAAGTCTACAGACTAATGATGAGAAAGCTGAGAAAGAACCCAGCAGTCACACAAAAGAGCTGCAGGATGACCTGAAAGCAACACGAACAACAGTTAAACAGAATAAACTCCACAATGAACTGCTCCACAGTCATCTTTATACATTATTTAACCATGTGTGGCATGTTGGTCATGGTGAGAAACTAACTACTCTGTTTGTTATTAAAAATGAACAAGTTTTGAGAGTCTGTATTGCACAATATGAATGTGCAAAGTTAGTCAACCATGATTTACTATGACCCAGGGCGGCACGGTGACTAAGTGGGTAGCACTGTCGCCTCAGAGCAAGAAGGTCCTGGGTTCGATCCCCAAATGGGGCGGTCCGGGTCCTTTACGTGGGGAGTTTGCATGTTCTCCCTGTGTCTGTGTGGGTTTCCTCCGGGTGCTCCAGTTTCCTCCTACAGTCCAAAGACATGCAAGTGAGGTGTATTGGAGATACAAAATTGCATATGACTGTTCAATATAAACTTGTGAACTGATAAATCTTGTAAAACCAGTAACTAGTGTTTCTGTCGTGGATGTAACCAAAGAGTGTAAAACATGCTGTTAAAATACAAAAGAAAAACTATGACCCAGGCAACACAAACAACACATAAAAATTAAATACAAAACAAAATATAATTCATTAATAAAAATGAATCTGGTCCCACTGTGGTTTATAGGGGGGTAACGTAAAGCCTCTACAAGGGGACATCTGTGTACAAGTTCATTTTGTGTTCATGTGCCTGTTAAAATTCGTTCATTTAATTATTATTATTATTTTTCTCTGCAACCCTTTTTTTGGCTCGTGACCCAGGGTTTGAAAAACGCTGACTTAATGCACAGTAGTGGTGGGCGGATCGATCCAAATATTGATAGTATCGATATCAACACTGGTATTGGTATCGGATCAATACTAGCGTGATAGGATCGATACTTATAGCAGTAAGTGAAAGGCAGAGAGAAAAAGTGGATATTTTCCGTAATTAATTAAATAATAAAAAAAGAGCTTTTAAGTGTTAAAACATTTGTTCTTCAGTTATAATGTTGTACTGTACTTTGTTTTAAGCTAGAGAAGAAGTGCAGTGAAAGGAATAAATTTAGTTTTATTATATTATTGTTTACTAACAGAAACCTTTCACTGAAAAAGAATCAACGTTCTTTAATATTTTTCTGTAGTTTATTTTACAAAAAGATAATACAGAGAATGAATGCAATGAGAGGGGGAATGAATTATATAATTATAATTATATTATTATATATTATATAATTATATAATTATAATATGAATATAATTGTTTCTGAACAGAAACCCCAGACTTCATTTATTACATTAATAAAATTACTTTTTATTCGCCTAAAAACTGTAGTGGGTTTTCACATGCACATGATTAACTAATAAACACAAAATAATTCAGTCGTCAAAGCATATTGATGATACATTCAGCTCATAAATCATGACACACTTCTCTTTCCTACATAAAAAGTAAATAAGCTGCTTTATAAGTAAAAAGTATCGGTATCTGTATCAGTATCGGCGATACTGGCCCTATATTTACTTGGTATCGGATCGATATTATGCAGTATCGCACACCACTATTGCACAGCGGCTACTTAGAGAAAGGACGAATCTGAACCTACAAAAATCCCCCGAAATCTGATTAGTTTAATGTTATAAAACGGATAGTTCCGGTCCTAAAATCTGATTGGCTGAGCCGCATTCGAAGCCGTTGTAAAATCCCCGATAAACTCACACCTATGACCACCTCACATCATTCCATATTAATACGCCACTGAAAAGAAAAATGTAATGTTATTTTCGCCCTCATGTTGCCTAGCAACACTGTTAATCGAACTATTTTGCGTCGCGGAAGAACGCTTTATTGTAAGTTTATACACAATAAATACATTTATGAATTAAACATTGTTGTATTTATTATATTTTATGTTGACCGCCGTTTTATAAAAGCAATAAGCCACTCGAGACCGTACGTTACTGTTACGATTTTAGCACGGGGAAAGTAGTTTTAAAACGTCATCCCCGTGCTAAAATCACAGTAACGTACGGCCTCTCGTGGCTTATTGCTTTATTTTGTCACTTGTTTATATCAATAAATCTGGTCTATTGAAAGAAATTCTGTCTGTGTGTGAAAGGGTTCATTTATAGACACACAATTAGAGGATCAGAACGATGCTTAGATGAAACAAAAATAAAGTATGAAGTTTGGAAACTGTGGCATCATGGTATGGAGCTACTTTCTTTGCTAACTGTACTGGTATATTACACATAATTAAAGAAGACATGAGTCTTTATATAAGCCTCTAGATAATTAAAGTGCCAGGACATATTAGAGAAGAATTTAATCAATCTAAATGTTTTAACAAGACACCGACTGCAAACAAAAAGCTAAATATCTGTTTTTTTTAAGAGGAGGTGAACGCTCGCATGGCGTAGCCGTCTCCTGACTTAAATCTCATTGATCTTGTTTGTGTTTACATTAGTTGTAACAAGACCTGGCACATCGTTACCTAACAAGCTCTAACAAGCGCCGTCGCATTACCCAGATCGGCTGTTCTCTCCACTTTCCTCTTGTAGATGCACACATTCAATTTAAAACAACGATGCTTGTCTGCAACCTCTAAAACAGCCCTGACCTACCTTACAGCACGTATCACACCCTGTTCTGTACCACATAACCAAAGCCCTACCTAATTCACGCCATGAAAATTGCATCACGGACCTTTTCTCGTGTAATATGCAGTTTGCTGTGAAATTCTAAATGTAATGTTTGTGTTTAGTGATTTATTGTTTTTCATTCATGTAGCGTATAAGTGTCTCATGTTTACTGGTTAATTTGCACTATGAGGCGTTCTAGTGATCCTACGGCAATTCAGTTAGCAATCACTTAGTCAAAATGTCCAAGATGTCAAAGTGTAAAGCAGCTAAAAACACGACTCGGGTAACTGAGTTTGGAAAACACAAAGAAATATTTTTTGCAATGAAACACTGATATTTTGGTCTGGCTTGGACGATAAGTACACAAGTACTATACTATTTTTTGTGTGCCGATGTATTCTGATAGAAACTATATTATGCCCCTGTTCCACATATTTACACTTCTCCCCTGGGTTTCCCTCCTGTATCTTCCAACAATCACAATCTTATTGTAACGCCGTGAGCGACCTGTCGGCGAGCAAAAATCAGGGCAAAAATCGTGTCGTGTGAACTAGGTATCAATAACTCAAAAGTTAGGCTAGCTGTGTCCAGTAATGGACATCCGTGGACGTTACAGATTTGTTGGTGTTCTTTGGTTGGTGGTTCTCATCACCTTCTAACAAGTCTAGGTAATAAAGTATCAGCATCACAGCACAATGTCAGAGAAACAGCAACAAAGAAAACACCAGAGATTCATGACAAAGTGTGTGTGTGTGTGTGTGTGTGTTTGTGTGTGTGTGTGTGTGTGTGTGTGTGTGTGTGTTTTCCTGCAAGGCTTATTAAACTTAATGCAGGTCCTTCAATGAAATGGAGACAAGAAGCGCTGACAGCACCCAATTCCTAATCCATATAGATCAGGGTTTAGCCGATCTTTACATCCTTTATTAACTGCTCTCATCCAGAGGAGTCGGGACGTTGGGGAGGGGTCAGGATCCGCGCCAGCTCCGTCTCCTTGCCAGGACCTCAGAAAATCCAATAATAGCTCGATCGATGCCGTTCTAGTCGCGCTGTTCAATAATACGACAGAGAGGTAGTTTTGGTTATTAAAAGATGACGTTTCCACGATCTCTGAGGCATTAATCTATAATCGGATTGTCTCCCTGCACAAATCAGACTTTTGTCCCCTAAATATGTTGCTAGTTTGAGATAACTACAGGGAAATAATAACAATGATGTTCTGGAGCACTGTGTCAACTTCTGTTAGTTCCAGAAATAAAACAGTTTGTATTTTGTCTAACATCTGTAATGCCAAGAGAACAATACAATGAGTTACATGTGATCTGACCTTGTGGGAAGAGGCCATATCTTAAATAATTAGGACAAAACGGACTCATTGTGACCTAGTTCTTTTTTCTCGTACATTATACTCTTAATGCGTATGAAAATACCCAGTGACACTGAACGTTTGGAGAACAACTGGAAGGTTGGACCAGTATGTATATGGTTGACTCGAGGGTCCGTTTGTTTGTCTTCTTTGCCATCCAAAGTATTTTGTCAGCTCCAAATTTTAAAGGCATGTTCCACTTTTAATTCTTCAGCTTATACATCCATAATACATCACAGAAAGTCTGGACGATTCAGATCTTTGTTTAGAGAAACACTTTTCAAATCCAAAGACCTTTTGTATTCTTCATATTCAGCTCAAGTCTCATCTTTCTACTTTGTTCTTTCCTTATAAGGGCCTTCAGTGTTCTGTCATTTGCATATTAAAGGTAATTAATGTTTCTTTCAACAATCTCGATTGCTCAACCATTTTATCCAGTCCTGCTTCTCTCATTATATGTTCAGCATTGAGGTTATTTTAATTCTTATTAAACCATTCGGTGACCATGTGGGATGGGAGTCCACTTTTATCAGGATATACATTTTACAGTAAGAATTGGCAGTTTTCCTTACTTTTAAAATTGTTTGCACTAAATATTTTTCTGCACTTCTTAACTTTTTCCTCTCACCCGTCTGTCTGCCATGACATCTCCAGGTTGAGAATAAAACTGACACTTAATAGCATCATAAGATTATTTCTCTACAAGGGTGGATTCTACATACAACAAACATGAAATACAAGTCAAAGTATATCTAAGAAACACTGTGTGTTTATGTGTATTTTCCATATTGTCCCAACTTATTCTGATTTGAGGAGGATGTAGTACAACATCATGGTCAGGTGTCCAAATACTTTTGGCCATATAGGGTAGTACATCGATAAAAGTGTATATTTTGAAATACTGTTCCATCGCCTCACTCACTATGTGTATTTTTAAGAACTAAAAGGCTCATGCTGTCTCTGATAAGCTCTTCTGTAATCCAGTACTGCATGTTTGCAGGTGTCACCTGTCTGACCCACTCCGCTATCCCAAGGTCCCATTAATCACAGTCCTGGCAGATAATGCTAATTTCCCATCTTAATGCTCATATCTTACTCAGTTCCCAGCAAGGTTTTCCCCCCGAAGTCAGACAGCCTTCAGCAGAGGTCCAGAACGAGCCGCGCTCGACAAGACGTAGAGCCTCGTGTACCAGGACGTGTCACAAACAAGGCCTGGCTTTGGATTATGCTGTTCGGAATAAAGTAAACAGTTGTGTTTGGATGAGTTTGAAGTCAGGAACTAAAAGTACCAGTCAGAAGCTAAAGACTTCTGGGCTGAGATCAGTGAAATGCTAATAATGTTTTTCCTGTAGCTAAGCCCGCAGGACTCGTACTGTATGTTTGGAACATTTGCGAGACTGCTGGCATCTCTACCACTTCTAAACTCGCCCTACATACTTTGAGGACGTGTATTGGGTTTGACTTTATAGCTCAGGTGCAGAATATGTATACACTGGATTCAGAAAGTATAAAAACACTCAGACATCTTGACTTTTTGACACGTTATGTTGTAGATTTATTTTTAATTGATATAATTGCCATTTACTTTACACACTGCTATTTTCATTATACACTTCATCATCCATAAAGACCCCCCATAAAGACCCCCCCCCCCTAGACTACAGTCAGTAATTGTAGAACTACAAAGTGCTTTTATATGGTAAGTGGAGCTGATAAAATGAACAGTGAGTGTAGAAACAAGGAGGTGGTTTTAATGTTAAGGCTGATCAGTTTATGTCCAATCACTACATGCACTAATTCATGCTCGTAAGCCCAATTTGATTTTTTATATTTTTTTAATCACTTTGTCATGTTGAATAAGTGTAAATTGTTGGATAAAAAAAAATAATAATATCACAACAAAGTAAAGTCTTAAAGTCACACTTTTATACAAACATTCCTTCACAAATGTACTGTATGTGAAGCCAGGCTGTAAAAATCTGAGTGTCTGAGTATGAAATACTATAAATCCTCTAAAGAGAGCTGAGAGAAGGAAAAGAGGCAAAAGAAGAAGGAGGATGTTGCTGTTGGATGAATCAAAATGCAAACAGGGGCTTTTTCCTAATTCTCTTTATTGGAATTAGGTATGTAAACACCGGGGGTAGTGTTTAACTGGTTGGCTGTACCCAGCAACCCTTGCTTTAAGACATCAGAAATTTATTATGCTGGCAAAGTATGCGTTTCCCCATAGACTCACAATCAACGCTGGCAGGGCTTTCTGATGATACCATTTTTTCCAAGCAACAGTTTGGTCACTGTGGATATGAGTTTACATTGTGTTTTACACAGAATTACACATGAAACATTAAAAACAATCAATTAATCTAGCTTACCACTATCATGCTGTCGTACTGAGGTAATTTGTGATTCAGGTGTTTGTGTTAGTGCCCATAAAAGTGGATGTCGGGCACCCAAACATACTGGTAAGAAATGCAGCAGTAAGTTGCACTTACTTCATTTAACAGATGCTTTTATTCAAGTTGATCTGTATCCACTTGTGTTCACATTTAGTCTAAGCAAGTTTGCTCAAGGGCTCAACAGTTACTGATACTGGTGGGGCTTAAACCAGTAACCTTCTTTTTAGTAGTCTATTACCTTACCTCAATGGCTGAGCTACCGATGCTCTTAATAATAAAACTTTACTGAAATAAATGCTAAATGAACGCTCACCATGCTTCAGTTCTAGTAATTAAGGCCCTACCTATTTTTAGGCCGTGAAAATCACGTCACGGACCGTGAAATGAGCCGTTTCAAGTGTAACATGCAATTTGCTGTGAAATTCAAAATGTAAGGTTTGTGTTTCAGAGATGGGGACTCGAGTGACACACAGCAACTTCAGACTCGACTCGGACTCGTTTCAAATGACTCTGACTCGACTCTTGACTCGCAAAAAATGATTCGTGGACAACAAAAGTCAGCAACATTAGTTACGTGTGACAATTATATATACAGTATATATATATATATGATCCGACATCATTCTGATCGTGTCGTTTTCTGCTCTCTAATAACGCTCCGGCCGTCTTAAAGTGATGAAGCGTCGCTCCCTACTTTAAATGGTGGAATACCCTACGGAGTGCACTTCACAGTAACAGATAATGTGAATGGAACGCTCCTACAGAATTAATGCTAATGACTGTAAGAACCGCTTTCTGAACCAATCAGACCTTCTGATTGTAATTGTTAGTAAGAAATGCTGTTATTTGCATTTATTCAGTTTGCGTCACACAGATGACGTGGTAATGAAACGCTCGATCGGCTTTCTAACGACTTCCTGTTTTACTAAACAGACGGGAAAGGTTTTTAATTATAAGCACATTTACAAAATAACGGATTCTATTCCTAATGGGACACACGCTTATAAATTTGATAGCATCTGGAAGAACATAAGCTAAGGTAAGCAGTATTATGGATTTTTTTCTGTGTTTGGGATTTTGGCCGCTGTGCCACGATTTGCAATGAAAATAAAACGTCAGTTTAAGCTTTTAACTGGTACCTAGGAAAGTAAAGGCACGAAGTAAAACGGCAAAGTACACTCACTAATCTGTTGTTTTTTATTTGAACTTACAGATTATTTGTTTATTTCTACGCTACATTTCCAATATATGTTTTGTGTTTATTATATTGACTCGTGACTTGACTCGGACTCTAGCCTAAAGACTCGTGACTCAACTCGGACTCTAGCCTAAAGACTCGTGACTTGACTCGGACTCTAGCATAAAGACTCGTGACTTAACTCGGACTCTAGCCTAAAGACTTGTGACTCAACTTGAAATCTAGCTAGACTAAAGACTCGTGACTTAACTCGGACTCTAGCCTAAAGACTCGTGACTTGACTCGGACTCTAGCCTAAAGACTCGTGACTCGACTCGGACTCTAGCCTAAAGACTCGTGACTTGACTCGGACTCTAGCCTAAAGACTCGTGACTTGACAGGGCTCTGAAAATACCATAACAAAAAAAGAAATCAGACCTTTAATAGTATTAACCTGGATGACAGGTCTGTCTGTTAGCCGATCACCTGGTAGTGTAGCGGGATGTGGCACACACTCCTGTTGAGGGTGTTCAGGGTGGAGAACATCTGTGTGTACACATCAAAATGGGTTAAAATGACAGGATATGCGGTCGGGGCACTAAGAAAAAACTGCAAGCTAATGTTTGTAAAAATAGCAGTGACCTACGGTTCCTTTCAATGGCCTCGTTCTAACCTTGTAGCTATTCCAGTTCTCTGATGTAGCCTTGTGTCGAAGCGGGCAGCTAATGAATGAGGCGCAGTGTTCTACGGGCGAGCGAGAGCGTGTGCTACGCTAATGGCTAACAGTTCCTCCACCCTACTCTCGTGTTAAAAAAACCCAGGAGTGTTTGTCTAAGCCACGGCCTTGTGTCTCGATACTCCAGATGAAACCACATGTTTGGGTAAAGCTCCGGTTCCTGCCGTGGCCGCTGCAGCGGGCAGGAAAGCCACAGTTTTACAGCCGTACAGTAGATGGCAGGCTCCATGTTCATGCTTTGATGAATATAAGCTTTCTTTTATGCTCGGCTGATGGAATTTTTTCCTGGCCACAAAGCAGCAGTGAGAAGAGATTATCACTGACAGGGACAATAAATCCCACTGCTGTAGATATGATACACTATATTTACAGCCTGTCCAGGCTAGTGCGACCCTGACCAGGATAAAGCATTCAGTACAAAGATTCAGCACACCCAGGATATTGTACCAATTCATTAAGCAGCACCACACTCACTCGGATCACCACACGCCCCCTCCGAAATGTGTCTAATCTGCTGCCGCTTCTTATCACCTGCCAGTTTCGGGTTCCCACACAGAGCCGTATCCCGTACGAACCGCCACACTAAGCTTCACGCAGTCCCCCAGAACAGTCCACAGACCCCGGTCGACCTTCCCTCCCTCAACCACAACAGGTGTGTCTGTGTGGACACCTGGCCAGGTCACTGGCTCTGCCGAGATTTAAATTTGAGAGTTTGAACATTACACAGTGGTGTGCTAGCACGTTAGATCGCTGCGCCACCAGAGCGCCCATGCATCTGAATTTTTTCCTAAATATAGTCTCATTAAAAATTGAAATGTAGGATTATGGGGGCATTTTCAAGACAAGGGTAAAGGTAAAGGTCTTTATACACTTGTAAAGTGCATGTATGGCATGACAGTCTTGAATTGAATATACTGTATATACTGTACACATTAGGGCTGAAACGATTCCTCGAGAAACTCGAGTAATTCGATTACTTAAAATCATCGATTCTAATTTTTCGCATTGAGGCATCGTTTAATCTATACAATTACATACAGCTTACAGTGTTTCACACGGACGACTTTCACTTTTGCACAACGCGTTCATGCTGTGGGCAGGTGACGTGAAGAAGCCGAGGGCTGCATCCCAAATCACATACTTAAACTGGGTACTTTTCGCGTACAGTTCTCACCGCTCCCGCGTACTGTTCAGTATGAAAGTGCGATTTCGGACGCAGCCAATTTCATCGTGTGGACTGCAAAATAGGGAGAGAGAGAAAATATCGAGGGGTGAACAGAGGAGACTGAACAGAGAAAACCACAGAAAGTTTGAGATCATTTTAAACTGAAAAAAACGAAAACTCAGAACAACATCCACACCATCAGAGCGTCATGTTGATACGTTGACTTTTCTTCATTGTAACCATCACAGGCTTTTTTGAAGACTTATGCAAACACACACGTAAACACACACTAACGCCAAATCTACCTCATCTAGGAGATACAATCCTGACAGAACCTCCTACAAACACCACAAAGCCTCCCAACAAAATATAAAAGCTTTATGTTCTGTGTGAGCTGTAGCTGAAACTTTTAGTTCTGAAAATTGCACAAATTAGATCATATTCGCACTTGATGACGTCTTACTGCACCATTCAAGCCGAGCGCTGAATAAAGCACTGGTGGGACACAAGTCCAGTTTAAGGGTGCAAATTTCTAGACAAAAGACGTCAAGTTTCAAAGATTTCGAGTTAAGGCGACGTCGAGTTACAAGGTACTGCAGTACTTACATGGAATTAAGGATCCATTCCACAAAGCCAAATGCCATTTGGATTTTGGTTTTTCCTTTTGACCTGATGAGACACCAGTGCACCAAGTACTTTTTAATAGGTGTGGTCAAACTTTCCCTATATATAAGGGCACAAAAAAGCTTAGTTAATTATAATGAAATGGCATGGCATAAGGGACATATCCCTAAAATATCAAGTACAGCTGTATGGGATATCATCATAATGAAGCCACAGTGTTCATCTTTGTTATTAGACCGTGGAAAGCTGAGGTCAGTGTCCTGCACCGAGGTTTCCGTCCATGAGCCGGATGAAGGATGCTTTTAAAAGTCAGTGTTTACCACAGCACTCGATTGAATTACAAAAGAGGATATGGGATGAAGCAATGGAACTAAACATGACAGTTCAACAAACAGCAGGAGGGAAAGTTCCTCTAAAAAGGCTTTTGGAGAGCATGAGCATGAGAATTGGGTGGCATTGCGATGGAAATGTACCAGCCTTCATCCATTTTTTTTTACTACTTAGCTTTGGTCAATGAATGGTCAAAGAATGTGTGCGTGTGTAGGCCTGGTTCTCGGCCAATTTCTAACATTTTCGACTCCATTTATAATCGTGTAGTGCCAGTTAAAACGCCACTCCCTGCACTCAGAAATTACAGCTGTGCCCTCGAACAGTGCAAAAGTTTATTTCTTAGAAGTTTAGGCAACATAAGAACGACTTTATTCGCTGTTTCTAGACCTGTTCATTACCAAGTGTATCAAAAACAGACTGAAAAGACTAAATAAGACGAGACGGTGACACAGACAAATTGTTTCTCTGTGTGACTGAATGTGTAACTTCTTTGGAACAGACCATTAAGCTGAAAGGCCCCATACAGCAGCGTGGAGCCTGTACTGACCGGAGCCGTAGACCATTGAGGAGTTTAGCTGATCCGACACATTCAGCCTGCCCTTATCACATGCCTGGGTCACGCTAACACCTGATACCAACACAATGCCCCTCTCAATCCCTCTCACACTGGACCTGTTTGTCCGGATCGCCACGTCAATACCAGCTGAAAAGAGAAGCTTTGCCATTTAAAGGGTATGATATAGTATGTAAGTTATCCCAGTGCAAGTTCAAAAGCTGGCACTGGTTTAATTACCCAGGATTTCATTAATGACAAAAATGGTGCCCCTGACGCTGTAAATAAACCCGTATTCGTGCTGTCAGTTAACCTGGATGACGGGAACTTTTATTTAAATAAGCACAGCCGAGAAGACGCCAAATTAAAATGATATAGGATGACAAACTGCACAGTCAACAAGAGTTCGCAAACATCCGACTGGCTGTCAATGAAACCTTAATATCTGGAATATATACATGTATAATGTACAGATTGATGACAGTTTCTGAAATTCATCATCTCAAATTCAAGTACGCCTGCAGAAATTAAAAGTTGGTTGCATCGTCTTAAATTTTAGTGTCCATTCATTTAATTTTTTGTTTGTTTATAAAATACACATTTTATCCATGACCCTACACAGTCTCAGTCTACCTGTCAATTCAATGTCTTTATAAATTTGATGAGATTTCAGAATTTCTTTATCTTGGTGGTTAAATTGATGAGTAATATAGTTTTGTTGCAGTTGGTGCAGTTGTAGCCTTGCGGTTAAGGTACTGGACTAGTAATCAGAAGATTGTTGTTTCAAACCTCACCACTGCCAGGTTCCACTGTTGGCCCCTTGAGCAAGGTCCTTAATCTTCAATTGTTTAGACTGTATTTTGTAAATCACTATGGATAAAAGCATCTGCTAAATGCTGAAAATGTAAATGGTTGCAACACAGCGAGGCAGATTTTGCAGGGCCACGACTGCTATGCATTGAAATAGAAATTAGGCAGGATGTCGCAAGGTGCAACTGCAAGTCAACATTCATCATTTTAAGGTTGTCTTATGTCTCTCCTCATTAAAGAAATTTGGAATAAAATTCAAACGTCACACCAAGGTGCAAGTCCAGTCTTAACTACTGTATATGCATCCATGTACATGTAGCCAGTACATAATCGAGTCTGTCATCACATCTTCTATCACCGTCTGGTTTGACTCTGCACACCAAACGTAAGCTACAGCGTACAGTGCGATGTGCAGAGAAAATCATCGGCTGTCGTCTTTCCACCCTGGAAGATCTGTACTCCTCTAGGATGAGGAAGAGGGCAGAGAAGATTATGGCAGACACCTCACACCCCGGTCACTCATTTGTTTAGAGGTTCTCATCTCAGCGGAGACCGAGAGTGAGAGCATTAAAGACTCGAACAAACCGCCACCTCCACAGCTTCTTTCTCCAGGCCATCAGCTTACTAAACAAGGACTACTCTCACATCCCTCCATTTTAATGAATGCACACGGTTTTCACACAAGCTTCCTGCATTTTTTGCCTTATACAGATAATGCACATATTCACCTTACCTACTTAAGGTAAATAATCTCTATTGCACACATTTTTATCACTGCTATATTGTTTATTTTATTCTATGTTTATATATAATATACCTTTTCTATTTTTTACTTAGTCAGTCAGTGTACCGTACTGTACATCCTCGTTGCACACTTTGCCTGATGTTGTACTGTTCCTGCTGCTGCTATATTGTTTATTATACATTTAGATATAGTGTCCCTTTTTATTATTTAACTTGTTGTATGTATGTTGACACCTGCACCAAAAGAAATTCCTTGTACATCTGGTACTTGGCAAATAATAAAGATTCTGATTCTGATTCTGATACCAGTCAATAATAATAGTACTACTATGATGGTTCTTCAAAAAGTTTCTGCATTTTTCTAACTGAATTTATTAAGAATTTCAAAAACAAATGACGTCACTTTTCTACATAATCATCTTCCGATGCATTTTCCCAGCGTCGTACCAACTTTTTAATGTCCTCAGAAAAAACTGTTTTTGGTTGAGCACGTAGCCACTGATGCAGCGCTGCTTTCACATCATCATCACATGAAAATGTTCTTCCCCTTAAAGCTTCAACCAGTCAACTCCCAGCTCTCAACCCCAATTAGATTGTGGAACAGTTGAGGCTCTTATTTGAAAGGTCAAGACTACAGGGTAAAGCCCTTTTTTGAGTGATACTATCGACAGGTATCAAGGTAGCAAGGGCTGATTCTATTCTTCATGACCCTCACATTATATAGCCAAAGTATACAGACGACCCTGTTGTTTTCCAAGTTTTAGTCACATCTATTGCTAATAGGTATGGGTGGAAGATCTTCATGTGATGATGATGTAGTTACTCATTACACAAGATTCATCAGTTCACAAGGTTATATCGAACACAGTCATGAACAATTTTGTATCTCCAATTCACCTCACTTGCACGTCTTTGGACTGTGGGAGGAAACCGGAGCACCCGGAGGAAACCCATGCGGACACGGGGAGAACATGCAAAGTCCGCACAGAAAGGACCCGGACTGCCCCACCTGGGGATCAAACCCAGGACCTTCTTGCTGTAAGGGGACAGTGCTACGCACTTATCCACCGTGCCACCTTGTGATGATGATGACGATGTGAAAGCCGCGCTGCATCAGTGGCTATGCACACAACCAGAAACTTTTTTTGCTGATGGCATTAAAAAGTTGGTACCATGCTGGGAAAAAAACCACTGGCAGATGATTATGTAAAAAAAGTGATAAAATTTGTTGTTGAAATTCTTAATAAAGTGCAGAAACTTTTAGAAGAACCCTCGTATATAAAATCAATTATATAAAATAAATAATATGCTTCCACGCTGTGCCAGCATTTTGTGAAAAGCATTTTTCTCTTCCAGCATTATTTTGTCTCTTTATTGTTCCCCCAAAAAACATTTTCTGATGAAACTGATGCAAAAGAACTTCAGTTGCCTGCACGGAATACAGATGAAATTATGTTTAACATTGTTCAAGAGCCAGACGTTCTCATTCAATCACCGCCTGACCTTATAAATGCTCTTCTGACAGAATGGGTAAAGAGTTTTCACAGACGCACTCCAAGATCTTGTGCAGAATAGAATAGAATAGAATAGAATAGAATAGAATAGAATAGAATAGAATAGAATAGAAGACCTTTATTGTTTTTGCAGTGTACAACAAAATTTTTTAGCATCTCCTTGAGCATACATATACATACAGTGTATCACAAAAGTGAGTACACCCCTCACATTTCTGCAAATATTTCATTATATCTTTTCATGGAACAACACTATAGACATGAAACTTGGATATAATTTAGAGTAGTCAGTGTACAGCTTGTATAGCAGTGTAGATTTACTGTCTTCTGAAAATAACTCAACACACAGCCATTAATGTCTAAATGGCTGGCAACATAAGTGAGTACACCCCACAGTGAACATGTCCAAATTGTGCCCAAATGTGTCGTTGTCCCTCCCTGGTGTCATGTGTCAAAATCCCAGGTGTAAATGGGGAGCAGGGCTGTTAAATTTGGTGTTTTGGGTACAATTCTCTCATACTGGCCACTGGATATTCAACATGGCACCTCATGGCTAAGAACTCTCTGAGGATGTGAGAAATAGAATTGTTGCTCTCCACAAATATGGCCTGGGCTATAAGAAGATTGCTAACACCCTGAAACTGAGCTACAGCATGGTGGCCAAGGTCATACAGCAGTTTTCCAGGACAGGTTCCACTCGGAACAGGCTTCGCCAGGGTCGACCAAAGAAGTTGAGTCCACGTGTTTGGCGTCATATCCAGAGGTTGGCTTTAAAAAATAGACACATGAGTGCTGCCAGCATTGCTGCAGAGGTTGAAGACGTGGGAGGTCAGCCTGTCAGTGCTCAGACCATACGCCGCACACTGCATCAACTTGGTCTGCATGGTCGTCATCCCAGAAGGAAGCTGACGCACAAGAAAGCCAGCAAACAGTTTGCTGAAGACAAGCAGTCCAAGAACATGGTTACTGGAATTCCCTGTGGTCTGACGAGACCAAGATAAACTTGTTTGGCTCAGATGGTGTCCAGCATGTGTGGCGGCGCCCTGGTGAGAAGTACCAAGACAACTGTATCTTGCCTACAGTCAAGCATGGTGGTGGTAGCATCATGGTCTTGGGCTGCATGAGTGTTGCTGGCCCTGGGGAGCTGCGGTTCATTGAGGGAAACATGAATTCCAACATGTACTGTGACATTCTGAAACAGAGCATGATCCCCTCCCTTCGAAAACTGGGCCTCATGGCAGTTTTCCAACAGGATAACGACCCCAAACACAACCTCCAAGATGACAACTGCCTTGCTGAGGAAGCTGAAGGTAAAGGTGATGGACTAAACCCAATTGAGCACCTGTGGCACATCCTCAAGTGGAAGGTGGAGGAGTTCAAGGTGTCTAACATCCACCAGCTCCGTGATGTCATCATGGAGGAGTGGAAGAGGATTCCAGTAGCAACCTGGTCACACAAAATATTGACACTTTGGGCACAATTTGGACATGTTCACTGTGGGGTGTACTCACTTATGTTGCCAGCCATTTAGACATTAATGGCTGTGTGTTGAGTTATTTTCAGAAGACAGTAAATCTACACTGCTATACAAGCTGTACACTGACTACTCTAAATTATATCCAAGTTTCATGTCTATAGTGTCGTCCCATGAAAAGATATAATAAAATATTTGCAGAAATGTGAGGGGTGTACTCACTTTTGTGATACACTGTATATATACACACACTCACATATATATATATATACTGATCAGCCATAACATTAAAACCACCTCCTTGTTTCTACACTCACTGTCCATTTTATCAGCTCCACTTACCATATAGTAGCACTTTTTAGTTCTACAATTACTGACTGTAGTTCATCTGTTTCTCTGCATCATCAGTGGTCAGGACCCCCACAGGACCACCACAGAGCAGGTATTATTTAGGTGGTGGATCATTCTCAGCTCTGCAGTGACACTGACATGGTGGTGTTGTGTTAGTGTGTGTTGTGCTGGTATGAGTGGATCAGACACAGCAGCGCTGCTGGAGATTTTAAACACCTCACTGTCACTGCTGGACTGAGAATAGTCCACCAACCAAAAATATATCCAGCCAACAGCGCCCCGTGGGCAGCGTCCTGTGACCACTGATGAAGGTCTAGAAGATGACCAACTCAAACAGCAGCAATAGATGAGCGATCGTCTCTGACTTTACATCTACAAGGTGGACCAACTAGGTAGGAGTGTCTAATAGAGTGGACAGTGAGTGGACACGGTATTTAAATAATACCTGCTCTGTGGTGGTCCTGACCATTGAAGAACAGAGTGAAAGCAGGTTAAAAAAAGTATGTAGAGAAACAGATGGACTACAGTCAGTAATTGTAGAGCTACAAGATGCTTCTATATGGTAAGTGGAGCTGATAAAATGGACAGTGAGTGTAGAAACAAGGAGGTGGTTTTAATGTTATGGCTGATTGGTGTATACACATATAGATACAAAAATACAGGTGTGAAATGAACTAGGATACAGAGTTTTGAGAATTCAGTGTTTTTATGGCGATGGGGTAAAAGCTTTTCAGGAGTCTGGAAGTGCGGGCCTTGATTCTTTTTTAGCGCCTACCAGAGGGCAACAAAGAAGGCTGTTAAAGAAACAAGGAGGAAGAAAAAATTTTACTAAACTAATGCCAACTTGTTTAACATGTCCAAATACCTCTGGCCATGTAGTGTCTACGGATAAAACAGCTTGTTGTTTTGTGGTACCAAATTTGCCAGCTGTGTCAACATTGGCAAGTTTGCCAATGCAAGTCTAAAGCGCCTTCAGTCGGGCCAGGAACATAACGTTTTCAAAATGTTTTTTCCCTCTACTAAGTCAATAATCCTATTTTTTAAATGTAAAGTTACATCATGCAGCTTTTAGGAAGTTACCATTTAACCAGGTGGAGCGGATGATTAAAGCCGCCCATTAAATCCTTGAAATGAGGCATAGGCGTTTCCTAGGCGTTCAGTTCATTTGTAAAGGCTATTTCATCGTCATTAATTGATGGATCTATTTGAGGTAGTTAAATACTCTTTAAAGCAGTTTCGTGAGTAAATGATGACCCTTGACAGTAGCATTGCTTTAGAGTTAGAAAGAACTTGATCTTGGAAACGTGTTTGTGCTGAAAGTGTTCTGATTCATGTGGTGTGCAAAGAGAATAAACAGTGTGGACTGAATTACAATACGCTTCCATGTCAGAGAGATGTTTACAGTAGCCTAATGCGATCTCCTCAGGCAAGGACCGTCCTGCCAAGCAACACACGTCCGCACGGAGTTCAGAACCCATACGAAAGCCATTCCAGTACACACGCAGACGAATGTATACACGGCGCCCAGAGCGGCGCAATTAAATCACTCGCGAGGCGCTTACGTTTGAGCTCACGTTTGCCGCGTGCTTCAAAATAAAAATGAAAATCGTGCAAACACAAACGCTGATTCGCACACACGGAACACCGAGCTCTGATCGTTAATCACCTGAATACGTCTCTACTTTTATTTTCCGCTGGCATGAGAGAAACAGCTCCAGACTCCTGGAGAGACTCAAACTATTTTCCCCTCCGAGAGTCTCCAACTTTCCTGATCCCCTGCTTATTCACCGCCCAGCCCGTTCAGCATATCGTAGGTTATGTTTGTAGGGCAGTTGTAGCACAGCGGGTTAAGGAACTGGACTAGTAATCAAAAGGTCGCTGGTTCAAGCCCCACCACTGCCAGGTTGCCACTGTTGGGCCCTTGAGCAAGACCCTTAACTTTTAAATGCTTGGACAACATAATGTCACAGTACTGTAATTCGCTTTGGATAAAACTGTCTGCTAAATACAGAAAATGTAAATGTAAGTTTCAGTAGTCATGTATCAGGTATCCTGACCACCGGAGGTCACCACAAAGAAAAGATGCCAAGGTTGCAAGTTTCAGGACACTGAAACCCAGCATTGTACCAACTTTAATGCCATCAGCAAAAATGTTTTTGGTTGTAACACGTAGCCCCTGATGCGCTGCTGCTTTCACATCATCATCACATAAAAATCTTCTTTCCCTTAAAGCTTCTTTCAGCGTCCAAAAAGGTGGAAATCAGATGGAGCTAAATCCAGACTATAAGCTTCTCTCGGTTTCTCAGACACGACCGATTACTCCTCCCACCCTCACCGCTTCCAACCAAAACATAAAAGTGCAGAAACTTTTTGAAGATCCCTCGTATGTTGCCACATATACATGTGTCCATACAATTAAATCTGTGGCTTTGCATCTCCAAGCTTGTTTTAAAAGTTAGTCAGCCATGATACTGTGCTTTTAGAAAAGAAAGGGTCAAGGGTCTTGCTGCCCGATAATGAATTTGGAGGAACACAATTCAGAGGGTCACAACCTAGAACAGGCAGCCAGCCGAACAGACAGCGTAGGTTAGAGAGGGTTTAAAACTCTATAAAAAGTATAAAACTAAAAGTTTGCAGGAGTGGTCAGGAACATCTCAGAGAAGATTGTACTTGGTGTTCAGTACCATAGTGTCTGTCAATTAAACACCATAAAAAAGCTTTTATTATGCCAACTGGACAAATTGTATCCCCAACACCCCCTCCTCGATAAATATAAAATAAAAAATATATAAATCTTTAACTTTATATTGAAAGTAAAAGAAAAAAATGCTGTTTATATACATATTTTAATATGCTGTCAATTATCAACTGATAATTTAAACATACTGTGTGTCAGGCACATATACCCTCCTCATGACCGGGGTCCCCAACAGCGGAAGACTAATTGTCCTTGTTAAACTGGGAGTGAAAGGGAGAAAATGCATAAATAAAATAGTAAACAAAATATATAAATCAATAAAAGTAGAGATTACTATTTACTTCTTTACACTTCTCTCCTTTCATATGTCCAGTTTTCCAGGCCTGACACTGTACACAGCTCCTCCCGCTCTCACACATCCCTAACTGAGCCTGAACACACACACACAAACAGTATACACACACACACACACACACACATATTACACAAACATTACACACACAGTATACACACACACGTTATACACACACACATACAAACAGTATACACACACACACATATTACACAAACATTACACACACAGTATACACACACACATACAAACATTATACACACACACATTATACACACACAATATACACACGTTATACACATACAATGAAAAACAGATAACACACACATTATACAGAAACACTATATACACACACGTTATACACACACATCATATACACACACGATGTAAAACAGATAACACACACACATTATATACACACGTTATACACACATAATGTAAACTAGGTAACATACACACACATTATACTCACACATACATTGTACATACACACACTATACTCAAACACACATTATACACACACGTTATATACACACACACGTTATATACACACACATTATACAAACACACACATTATATATACACGTCATACACACATAATGTAAACTAGGTAACATACACATACATTATATACACACGTTATACACACATAATGTAAACTAGGTAACACACACATTATACTCACACACCCATTGTACATACAAACACATTATACTCAAACACACATTATACTCACACACGCTATATTCACACACGCTATATAAACACACACTTTATACACACACACATTATACACACACATTATACAAACACACATTATATATACACGTTATACACACATAATGTAAATTAGGTAACATACACACACATTATACTCACACATACATTGTACATACACACATTATACTCAAACACACTTTATACTCACACACGCTATATACACACACACGTTATATACACACACACATTATACACACACATTATACAAACACACACATTATATATACACACACGTTATACACACACACACTCATTATACACATTTTGTGCAATAAAGTCTTAGTGTACCAGACCTTCACCCTGTCCAGTCTAAAGAATCAACAAGTCACATTATGCTGTACATTAAACAAGAGCTCAGCAGAACTGCAGGAAACTGGACATTTTTCTTACTCTGGTCAAATGGCTCTGTTTCAAACAAGAGAACCAAAGGAGACTAAGGGTCATGTCTGATCTACAGGGGGCACAGCTGAACCCACCAAACTGCAGAAAGAAATTAGGCTTGTTCTGGTCAGGATCCCCTAAGGAGATCATTGCATTGTCAGCACAAAAGGATCAAAGTGATGACACACGGCACGGAAAAGGCCAAAATCTGCTAGCAAGGTCTGGTTCAAAGCTTCCTTCAAAATCCTTCAGCTACAGCTAGACGTTGGTCTATCACAGATTCACTCATTGTAAACATGTAGTTTTAATCCAAAGGTAAACACATAAAGTTCTGCAATATCCCTAGACGGTGAGCTAATACTTACTTTACAGAAAGCTGGAGCACTGGTGGGTAAAATGCACCCCTTAAATAAATGCTTAATGACACGTCTTTATGTTTATTACATGAGCCTGCAGAGTTCTGCCTGCTAACTCTTTCATTTTCTCACCAACACCAACTGTTAATAAAGTTACAAAACTTTAGAATTTCTGCCTATCAATGTTACCCTGCACAACCTTTATACTTTGTTAACACTTCTGAAGGAATAGGAATGAATCCTGAAAGATGCAGTGTGGAATAGCAGGGCTACAGATGTCGAACCCAGATCCAGGAGGCTTATATAGTTCATTTCTTTATGAGCTAAAATATTAAACTTTGCTCTGCTGTGGCCTTCCAGTACAGGAGTTGTAGCTTAGTGGTTAAGGTACTGGACTAGTAACTGAAATGTTGCTGGTTCAAGTCCCACCACTGCCTGGTTGCCACTGTTGGGCCCTTAAGCAAGGTCCTTAATCCTCAATTGCTTAGATAATATACTGTAAGTCGCTTTGGATAAAAGCGTCTGCTAAATACTGAAAATGTAAATATACACTGATCAGCCATAACATTAAAACCACCTCCTTGTTTCTACACTCACTGTCCATTTTATCAGCTCCACTTACCTTATAGAAGCACCTTGTAGTTCTACAATTACTGACTGTAGTCCATATGTTCCTCAGCATGCTTTGTTAGCCCCCTTTCACTCTGTTCTTCAATGGTCAGGACCCCCACAGGACCACCACAGAGCAGGTATTATTTAGGTGGTGGATCATTCTCAGCACTGCCGTGACACTGACATGGTGGTGGTGTGTTAGTGTGTGTTGTGCTGGTATGAGTGGATCAGACACAGCAGCGCTGCTGGAGTTTTTAAACACCGTATCCACTCACTGTCCACGCTATTAGACACTCCTACCTAGTCGGTCCACCTTGTAGATGTAAAGTCAGAGACGACCGCTCATCTATTGCTGCTGTTTGAGTCGGTCATCTTCTAGACCTTCATCAGTGGTCACAGGACGCTGCCCACGGGACGCTTTTAGCTGGATATTTTTGGTTGGTGGACTATTCTCAGTCCAGCAGTGACAGTGAGGTGTTTAAAAACTCCAGCAGCGCTGCTGTGTCTGATCCACTCATACCAGCACAACACACACTAACACACCACCACCATGTCAGTGTCACTGCAGTGCTGAGAATGATCCACCACCTAAATAATACCTGCTCTGTGGGGGTCCTGACCATTAAAGAACAGCATGAAAGGGGGCTAACAAAGCATGCAGAGAAAGAGATGGACTACAGTCAGTAATTGTAGAACTACAAAGTGCTTCTATATGGTAAGTGGAGCTGATAAAATGGACAGTGAGTGTAGAAACAAGGAGGTGGTTTTAATGTTAAGAATGTAATGTAAGAAATGCCATAGGATTTCTGGACATCCTGTAATTGGAATTAATACAAATAAGCGCTTGTACATTTACAGAATTACATGCAGAATTACAGCAACAATAAGTTACATTTACCACCAGGCTGCATAAGTTCAGGGACAAGAATGAATTTCAGGCCAGGAAAAGCTAAAGCAACTGATAGAAACTACCCAAACCAATAATTGGCCAAACTGTGTGAAGAGCTTTTTTGTCCAAGGGGGCTGACAGGTTAACTCTGATAAAAAAAGCAATATGGTACCAGTGATGAATCCACTCGGTGAACTTCCACAGGGTAGAGTCTTCCAAAGAGATGATATCATGTGGCTAAAGGACTGATGGTGTAAGTCCAGGAAGGTGAAAAATGGAACATTGACCTTGAGGAAATGTGGCCAACTAGGATATTGAAGTGAGAGTGTGGGCACCGAGAGAGCCAACAACTCTGTCTCAGTAGGAAAAAAAAGACTGTAGTGCAGTACGGCTTTGCTCAGTAAGCAGTAGGGGTAGAGTCTATCAAGAAAGCATTTAATGTAAATAAAAATGCATTAAAGGCATCAGGATAATAAAAAAAAGTTGGCATGTTAGGTTAATATAAACACGAAGGCTTATACAGGCTTAAGTAAGGGTGCTAAAAGTACATGCACTACTTATGCAGGGTTATCAGAGGTAAGGCGAGTGCAAACTTATGTCTAGTGTCTGTAATAGTTGGATTTAAAGGATTAAACGAGCTAAATAAGTAAGGTGTTAAGGACAGACCATTGAAATTAATAACATACAGTGGTACCTTGTAACTCAACACCCGCTAAACCCGACGTGTGTGTGACTGCCGCTTTGTTCAGCGCTCGGCTTAAGCGGTGCGGTGCAATATCATCAAAGTGTGAACATGAGAGAATCTGCATTTGTGTGGAATAAGCGTCAGATCCAGTCTGAAAGCTTCACATGTATCTGTGTTTATCTGGATTCTCCTCCGTTTCACTTTTAAACTTGTGTTACAGCTCCAGCTTCTGAGAAATTGTGAGAATCAGAATCAGCTTCTCCCAGAGTCTAAAACACTTATAGTTAAAAATAAAGCTTAACATGGTTTAATGTATTAAAAGAAGGAGACAGGAGCACTAAACTTCTCTTCATTATTACTGCTCATTCCTCACTCGCTGTTTTAGTACAATAAGCCACGTAAGTTTTGTGCACCGCCGCCACACTTCACAGGAAATAATGGCACAGTAGCGCAAAAGCAGTTTTGTCACTTCTCATGTGAATGCGCTGGTACTGAGCGGAATACGGTATTCCAAGATCAAGCATCTCCACCATTAAGAAGCAAAAGGAAACAATAAAGAAGTAATGATAAAGTGCAGGTTTATTGTATTTAACTGTTTTTAATTGTATTTCAGTGTTTTTATATTATATTTGTGTTATTTTCAGTGTATAAGTGTCAAAAACAAGCCCATTATTTTACATTAGCCTCACATATATGCAGTTCCACACGACCATGGAACACATTAACAGGTTTCCCAAACATCCTTATGAGAAAAAATACCTTGAAACGCAACGTCTTTAAAACTCCCAGAACCAACTGACATCGAGTTTCAAGGTACCGCTGTATATATTTTTAGATGGTTGGATGTGATACTAAGGGAAGAACTGATTGCTTACTGATTCTGTACAAAGTAACTGGAAGTATCTCGGTGGAAGGGTCTGACAAACTGTCAAGTTTTCACGTCGCTCTTCTCCTTACCCTCAGCTAACATTGAATGTAAAGCCCTGGATGCTGGAATAATATGGATAAATACAAATTAAACAAAAGCCGGATGTCTATTTCTAGTTTGCATTTCTTTTCTCATCCATTAAACTTATTAAAATGTACATACACATGTAGTTTAATTCTAATTTATATGGAATAACACATTGGTCAGAGTTTTATCCAAACAGAATAGCATACAGCCCTGAAGATAGATATGTTTTTAGCGTTATTATTACAGCTAACACAATCAGTTTGCATTTACTCAAAAGATTAATAGGTTAAGCTACCAGATAATAACAAAAGACTAGAGATGGAGTGTTTGGGTGCAGGTAGGAATAAAGACAAACTGGTTGAGAAGGTAGATTTTAGCGGGAGAGAGCTGGAGGAACGGCTAAGTTGATTGAAATGCTGTAAACCCTGGCTGTAAACGCTAGCAATATGTCATGTCAGTGTCAAGTTGCAGACAGCAGACTTGTATCCTGAAAATAGTTTTAAAAGGTTTGTTGCACTAGATAAATTGGTCCAGCTGGTAAAGTGGTTGAAACACAATAGCGGTGGTTTGAGGTCCTTTGTCCTTGCTTCACAATGTCTGTGGAGAGGCTCACATGTTCTGGCTTTGTCTGTATGGACTGCCTTCAGGTTCTCTAACCATTGTAAATAAAAAAATACCTCGGGTATTTTATTCAAAGGCTGTATGTGCTCTGGATAGGATTTAGTATGTTTAGTATGTTTCAAGCTAATATGTTTCTATTCTTGCTCTTATTATAAAACAATAAAGAGTATTTAATCTTGTATACTCAGAGATGGTTCATCAGACTTTGTATAATCCACCCCATCACATTACAACCAATTTAGTATATAAATTATAATGTTTACATTGATGGTAGATTTAAAAGTTTGGAGTATTTTCTGAATCCACTGTGTATGCAGGTGGGTTTATGTTTGTTTTATAGGTTCTGCTACCAGTATTTAAATATTCGATATTTATCTAAAGGTGTATACACTGACCAGACATAACATTATGACCACTGACAGGTGAAGTGAATAACACTGATTATCTCTTCATCATGGCACCTGTTAGTGGGGGGGATATATTAGGCAGCAAGTGAAAATTTTATCCTCAAAGTTGATGTTAGAAGCAGGAAAAATTGGCGAGCGTGAGGATTTGATCGAGTTTGATGAGGGCCAAATTGTGATGGTTGGACGACTGGGTCAGAGCATCTCCAAAACTGCAGCTCTTGTGGGGTGTTCCCGGTCTACAGTGGTCAGTATCTATTAAAAGTGGTCCAAGGAACGAACAGTGGTAAACAGGGTCATGGGCGGCCAAGGCTCATTGATGCACTTTGTGGTCCGATCCAACAGACGAGCTACTGTAGCTTAAATTGCTGAAGATGTTAATGCTGGTTCTGATAGAAAGGTGACAGAATACACAGTGCAGCACAGTTTGTTGCGTATGGAGCAGCAAAAGGGAGACCAACACAATATTAGGTCATAATGTTATGCCTGATCGATGTAATTCTTGTGTTCTAGTGCAACAGATCTCAAACCTCTGCCTGTCATACACTTAATTATGGTGTTATTACATGTTAATGGCGGGTGTAACTCCATTCTCTGTCTTCTAGGGTTGGATTCATATTTGGCACACACTGAGGTTAATTACAGTGCTCTTATCATTTTAAAAGAAGCAGAAATAGCACACGTTTATCTATCTTTATGCAAATATTATTTATGAATCACCAATCAGCCTCCGCACATACGTACGAGCAACCACTAGTAGGTACCCTGTTTCACTCTCTCCCTCTCCTTCCTCCCTTCCAGACTTGAGGTCGTGTAAAATACACCGAAACTGCAGCCAAGCAGAAGGACAAACTCTCTTCTTTGTTCTGCTTTGTCCAGGAGAGTGAGGGTGAGCCAGAGACAGCCGGTAGCATATCGTTTAGCTCGCACGCCATTGGCTGCACGGTGAGCAGCAGGTGTCCTATCAGAATACATGAGCTGTGCGTTTAGTAAGGATTAGGGGAGCAGGGCTGAGGATGTTCCTAGGGAAGATCCAATCAAATCCAGGCCAGTGGATTAGCTTTGCCATATTGTGCACCAGGGATTCGTTGTTGACACGCTGGCTGAGTCTGGAAGCAGAGTGTTCCTTTGTCTGCCTGCTGAAACATCCAAAACTTGAGCTTGATCATGCTTAAACTGTTAGCTTTAAGACATTAAGGACATTGTGTGGAATATTATGGAGGATTCCTTAGTCTAGAAAAAAGGAACACAAATAAAGGGCTTAAATTATAGAAGTGAAAAATTACAGTTTCCTTCAAAGTACAAGTGAAAATGTCATTAAAAACTATATAGAACAAGAAATAAGTATTTTTAATAGCCATTAAACTTTCAAAATCTACAGCTTTCTGCATGCTTTGTTTGCCCCCTTTCACACTGTTCTTCAATGGTCAGGACTCCCACAGGACCACCACAGAGCAGGTATTATTTAGGTGGTGGATCATTCTCAGCACTGCAGTGACACTGACATGGTGGTGGTGTGTTAGTGTGTGTTGTGCTGTTATGAGTGGATCAGACACAGCAGCGCTGCTGGAGTTTTTAAACACCTCACTGTCACCGCTGGACTGAGAATAGTCCACCAACCAAAAATCCAGTCAACAGTGCCCCGTGGCCCCACTGATGAAGGTCTGGAAGATGACCAACTCAAAAAGCAGCAGTAGATGAGCGATCTCTGATGAGTCTCTGACTTTACATCTACAAGGTGGACGAACTAGGTAGGAGTGTCTAATAGAGTGGACAGTGAGTGGACACGGTATTTAAAAACTCACTCATACCAGCACAACACACACTAACACACCACCACCATGTCAGTGTCACTGCAGTGCTGAGAATGATCCACCACCTAAATAATACCTGCTCTGTGGTGGTCCTGTGGGGGTCCTGACCATTGAAGAACAGCATGAAAGGGGGCTAACAAAGCATGTAGAGAAACAGATGGACTACAGTCAGTAATTGTAGAACTACAAAGTGCTTCTATATGGTAAGTGGATGTACAGGATTGTTTTTGTCCTTATAATGGACTTTAAATTAGGTTTTCCAGATCTCTCTCACATCTGGAAATAATTTAATGCAGCCAATCCACCTTCTGCATGTTATTGGAAGGGGGTACAAAAAAACCAAAGTACCCAAAAGAAACGGACATGGAGAGAGGATACAAACTATCAGTGTTAGTGACCAAAGACCAGGATCCAAACCAGATCCCCAATAGCTGCTGTGTGGAAACCACTTTACCAGTTGTGCCTATCCCAGCTCTCAATGGGCACAAGTCACACAGAAACACCCTGGACAGGATGCCAGTCCATCACAGGGCAAACACACACCCACCTACACACACACACACACACACACATTTAAGGGCAATTTTTAATCTCCAGTTAACCTGTGGAAGGAAACCGGAGCTCCCAGAGGAAACCCACACAGAAAGGACCCAGACCGCTCCACCTGGGAATCAAACCAATGACCTTCTTGCTGTGAGGCAACAGTGTTACCCACCGAGCTGCCCTCTAATACATATACAGCATTACATCAAAATCCAAGGTTAATTGAGTTCTAAGGCAGCGACCATCTTATTGTGTTTTATTTTACAGGTAACAGACATCAGTCTGATCCAATCTCATCTGCTGTAGATTTATTAGGTTTTAGAACAGACACACACACTCAGATTTCCTTACACACACATCCTCGTACACATTATCACATCTATTACATTAGACGACATTATCCAGACACACAGGCGTGAATGTAATGAGGTTTAACCCTCGATTCAGGACACTTTCACATTCTTCATTCTTCACCTCTCTCTCTACCTGTGGCTAAGTTTTACAGGTCCTATGACCCACTTCACGTCTCAAAACGCCTCTCACTACCTCCCTCACGCCAGACCAGCTCTCCAATGGCGTGCCTCAGGCTGCCTGGTCTCAGCCAATCAGCTCCCGGTTGCTGGGTTAGAACTACATCCTGTCCGTGAGTTCCAGCACCTCACAGACTGGATCGTAAAGCATAAGAGATAAAAAAGAGACGAATTAAAAGTGTCGTAAACGGATTATATCCAAACCGGCATTTTTGATGTCTTCTTTTTAAGACTTGTAATGTGTGGGGACATTTTTACTGATCAGTTTCAGTGAATCAGCACCGTACGCTTCAGTGCTGGGCTGGAACCTCCGTACCAGAGTAATGTGCCCACAACGATAAGAGAAAGACAGAGGGATGGAAGATGGACGTAAGGGAAAATGTTTACCAGAATAGCGTACCAGACGTTACAGTTTTTCCACCCACTGTGGAAATATATCCTATTATATCTCACACATTTACGGAAACAGTTTATTTTAAGTGAATTAATTTTTTGGCAAGCCAACAGTGGAACCGTTTCTTCTTAAAGAACCCACGTGACAATTTTAGAGGACTTTTCCATGAAGCTCTTCTTGGTGCAGAATGATTGTTGTTAAATGAGGGGGCAGAATTCTGCTGGTTAGGAGTACCCAGAGCCGTAGATAGAGAGAGTTGCGACACTCCTTGATCTCGCCGCTACGCGGTCACGTGGTTCATGTAACCCTCAATAGTTCCAAACAAACCCGGCGCTGTCATGTTCTCAAATGGGACAGGCAGCAGTAAATGAAATATTAAACGGCAAATAATAAACATTTGTACAATTTCTGGGTATTTTCAACTGCGTTTACATTTACTGCATCTGCTTTAATGTCAATTTGGTATATAAAGTGGAAGATTGATGTTTATAATGACTTGTTAATAGGTCGTTCTTGTTAACACACAGTACATTATATTAGCATACATTACATAATGCAATATCATTAAGTAGCAGAGACAATATACAGTATAGACATTAAAGTTTTTTATGTTTTGTTTTTTGCATAAACTAATCTCCCTTCACTTTCCTGAGGATTCATAATAATAATCATTTTGGCTAAACACTAAGTCATGTGCTGGATTCATAAGGTTTACCTGCACTGAATGAACAGATTGATAAACACATTACCGTACCAAAAACATTATAGTGCAGGTACATGAAAAAGCATTCATTCATCTCTTATTTCATGAGTGATTAATAATTGATTCCTACATGTAATACATTAATGAATTCATTATGAATATGCACTAGTTCATTTTGTCTAATGTAAGTGGTGGACAAGGTGCACAAACCATGTAGTTGAGTTAAAGTAGAGATATCCAAGGTAAAATATTACTCCAGTAAAAGTAGTAGTAAAAGTAAAAATACTCTTTACCTCCACTAAAGTACTAAACTAAATTTACCTTCAAATGTACTTAAGTATGAAAGTAAAAGTATAATGATTTATTGTGGTTCTAATGTTTTATGATCATTTCTGTAACAAGACTCTTGATTAATCAACTCATTTTAGGTGAAAAGACTCGTGTGTCATTAATTAAGCTTAACTGACTAAGCTAAATTCAGTTATACCTATTAATTAAGATAAACATGTAACATTTAGTGCTGAGCAAATGCTAAACAATAACAGTATTAAGTATATTAATGACATTAAATTCATAATTTTTTTAAAACAAAGCAACATACAGCTAAAAATGTTTGATAAGTAGTGGAAATGAATGGGGCTCTATGGGATGTTTGGAACTATACAGAGCTCCACAACCCGGAAGCTGCGCAGAAAAAATGTCCCGCCCCCTTTCCAACGGTTCCCTATGGGAGTGTCGCCACTCTGTTCTCTCTACCGCTCTGGGAGTACCCAGCTAGCCTTAACTCTCAAGTTGTGTGAAATACAACCACAAATCAGTTGGGACAGCATGGAAAATACAAATAATAATAAAAAACACAGTTTCTTACATTTATTTTGACTTTTATTGCATAGATTTCTGTCTGTCTGTCTTTCTTTGTTTCTTTCTTTCTCTTTCTCTCTTTCTTTCTTTCTTTCTTTCTTTCTGTCTTTCTTTGTTTCTCTTTTCTTTCTTTCTTTCTTTGTCTCTCTCTTTTTCTTTCATTTTTTCTCTTTTTCTCTCTCTCTTTTTCTTTCTGTCTGTTTTTTTTTCTCTCTCTCTTTTTTCTTTCTCTCTTTCTTTCTGTCTTTCTTTGTTTCTCTTTTCTTTTTCTTTCTTTCTTTCTTTCTCTTTTCTTTCTTTCTTTTTTCTTTCTTTCTTTCTCTCTTTTTTTTCTCTTTTTCTCTCTCTCTCTTTCTTTCTGTCTGTTTTGCTTTCTTTCTTACTTTCTGTATTTCTTTTTTCTCTCTTTTTCTTTCTTTCTTTCTTTCTTTCTTTCTTTCTTTCTTTCTTTCTTTCTTTCTTTCTTTCTTTCTTTCTTTCTTTCTTTCTTTCTTTCTTTCTTTCTTTCTTTCTTTCTTTCTTTCTTTCTTTCTTTCTTTCTTTCTTTCTTTCTTTCTTTCTTTCTTTCTTTCTTTTTCTTTCTCTTATTCTTTCTCTCTTTCTTTTTTTCCTGTCTGTCTTTATTTCTCTTTTTCTGTGTTTTTCTGTCTGTCTTTCTTTCTTTCTTGCCCAACAAAATGCTTTAGAGTCAGGGCAGGGTCAAGACAGTGCAGCAGGCTTGTGTATAACTCTTAATTAAGAAATAAACAATTGCTCTAATAAAAAACATTATCATTTATTTATGGAGTATTGCATTTCATTTTAGTGAGATATTGTTATAAAATAACTTGCAGATTACAAAGCCTGTTTCTGGAATAGTTAGAACATTTTGTAAAATGCAATAAAAGTAATAATCTGTCATGCCTCTGTCCCAGCTTGTGTGTGTGTGTGTGTGTGTGTGTGTGTGTGTGTGTGTTGCAGGCATCATATTTATGCCTGCAACCATATTCATATTTATAAATGTGTTCATATTGCAGAATGTAAAGAAGCTGGTTAGTAAAAACATTGGAAATCTTCTCTGTGTACTTTGACAGTTAAATAAATGTTGAAGGGAATTACCAAACCTTAGATTCTCAGCTTTATTGTGTTTTATATGTGGGATTGGGGTTTGTATATACTCACACAGTGCAGCGGTATAATTTACTCACCCATCACCACCAAAGTGAGATTAAAAGATGTAAAAAATGTATCGTCATATGCACAAAGAAACAAGCAGTTGCTCTATACAATAAAATTCTCACTCCACACTACCTCTCAAGTACTAAGGAGAAAAAAATTATTTACACATATAAACATTAGAAACGTATGTACAGTGTGCATTATGAGTGCAAATGAGCGTGTAACAAAAAAGCCACAGGTCATTTACACTTCTGTGATGCAGCATTAACGCAGAAAAGTACATTATGAATATAAAGTAAAACATGAATATAAAGTTATAACTTTATATTCATATTAATCATAGATATATGTTAGATATATTCTCTGTTTTTTGCACAATGCTACTTTTTGCACTTCTGGGAGATGCTAACTACATTTCGTTGCCTTGTACCAGTACTGAGCAATGACAATAAAGTTGAATCTATCTATCTATCTATCTATCTATTGAGATCTTAGAGCAACATGTGCTGCCTTCAAGACGTCGTCTTTTCCAGGGACGTCCAGCATTTTTCAACAAGACGATGCAAAACCACCTGCTGCACACATTACAAAGGCGTGGCTGTGGAAGAAGAGGGTACGGGTACTGGACTGGCCTGCCTGCAGTCCTGACCTGTCCCCAATAGAGAACGTGTGGAGAATTTTGAAACGAAAAATGCGACAACAACGACAAGCCCATACTGTTGCACAGCTTAAGAACGGGACAAAATAAAGGCTGAAACACTAAATCACTTGGTCTCCTCGGTGTCAAAACCTCTTTTAAGTGTGGTGAAAAGGAACGGCAACATTACAAAGTGGTAAATGCTTTACTGTCCGAACCTTTTTGGAATGTGTTGCAGGCCTGAAATATACTAGGAATGGATGTTTATTAATAAAGGAAATGAAGTTGAACAGATAAAACATGAAATATTTCAGGTTCATCCTGTCTGACATCAAATAAAAGTCAAAGTAAATGTAAGAAACTCACTATTCATGTGGTTTTTTTTATTATTTGCATTTTCCATGATGTCCCAACTTTTTCTGATTTGGGGTTGTATAATACATCTATATAATTATGAGCTTGTTTCTTAGTAAAAAAAAATAATAATAATGCAAATTATTTCGGAGCTTGATGTAAATTAGATGAAAAAGCACAAAGTCTCATAGTTACTGTACCTGATAGATTGTGTGAGGAATATTTTAATATAGGAGCTGGAAGTTCAGAGGAGAAGATAAGAGCAGGGTGGAAATGTAAAATCCGTGACATTCGCTGCGATTGAAGCGGTTCTGGACTTGTGCTCATTAGTAACTTTGCTCTGAGCAGAAAGATGGGCTCCTCTGATCATACTAATGAAATCCGCTTCATAAAATGTGCAATATCTCCACTCGCAGATGCGCAGTCCTGGAGTGGCTTTTCATCTGGGTTCATGGAGAGGACATCCAAACTCCCACTGCAGCGGGGGGGACGACCGGAGGAGCACCCCCTGTCGGTCGGGCCCTTTCTGCCATCATCGTCTCCGTGTGGTGCCTCCCTCATTAGCTCAGTGTTACTGACTTTGGGTCAGGACAACCAAGTGGCATTAAAAAACATGAAACCATTAGAGAGCAACGAGCTGAAGTGACCGCAGAGATCTTGACACACGGTCCTCCCGTCCGATCGCCGCTTTGCCCTCAAGGTATGTGTTATGAGTTTAAATAAGGTGCCCGTGTAACCTTTTGTACGGCAAGTTCGGGATGATGAAATGCAGGGGGCACACACTCACTCCTCGTGAGGATTCTTTAATGTTTACGTTTCTACCTGGCACTGAGCTCTATAGCTGTAGGAGCAGAGACACCCTGCCAGGCTCGGTGCAGAAGTCCCTGGTTAAAAAAGCATGCCAGAATCTAAGAAGCACCGAAGACCAGACAGTTAGAACTCCACAGTCACGGTCATCTGGAGTTCAGGCGTTTGAAACACGCTGGCAGATTGCTAGCGGGGCATCAGAAGTCTTCCTGCCACGTAGATGGAATGAATTCATGAATTCATCTCTGTGCAGTGCGAGGACGGGAGAAAATTCGGTGTACAGGTCTGGTCAGACTCTCATCGGTCCCTGTGGGAATTCCACAAGTCATAGTAGTCCGTGTTTATGCCAGGCTATGACTTTTGTATGAAGATTCAGTAAGTTCACGACTGAGCCACGAGTGAGAAAAAGGATTAAGAAAGTTTTCAGTCGACTTCACTTTTGCTTCGGCTCTCTACTTTTTTTCGAATCCTCCTGGGTTCCTCTTCAATGTGGAGGTTTTTTTAGGTGACCTCATTATTGCGAGCGTAATGCATAACAATATTTCAAACAATATTTCCTTGCAGCTGTCTTACTCTGGGGTCCTAATTAGAAAAAGATTGTGCTCTGCCGAGTTATCTGCATTGTTTATTGATCGTGCCCGGATTAGCATTGTAAAGACCGGCTAATGCAGCTCCGCCGGTCTACATGAATATTTCAGTTCACGCCACCTTTTCTCGTGCAACGGGCCAAGCAGACAAGAAGGAATAATACTGCCGTGTTACGGATCTTGCGAAGCGTAATGCGAGATGATACCCGACATCTGGTCACATCTGTGGGCTGCAGACTACAAGAAACTATTCATTAATTCGCTACCGAGTACACAACATGACAATGTTTACGTTTGAACTTGGATTGAGGATTGTTTCTAAAAAGGTGTGACTGTGATATATGATTAATCATTTATAGATATACACCGATCAGCCATAACATTAAAACCACCTCCTTGTTTCTACACTCACTGTCCATTTTATCAGCTCCACTTACCATATAGAAGCACTTTGTAATTCTACAATTACTGACTGTAGTCCATCTGTTTCTCTGCATGCTTTGTAAGCCCCCTTTCATGCTGTTCTTCAATGGTCAGGACCCCCACAGGACCCCCACAGAGCAGGTATTATTTAGGTGGTGGATCATTCTCAGCACTGCAGTGACACTGACATGGTGGTGGTGTGTTAGTGTGTGTTGTGCTGGTATGAGTGGATCAGACACAGCAGCACTGCTGGAGTTTTTAAACACCACACTGTCACTGCTGGACTGAGAATAGTCCACCAACCAAAAATATCCAGCCAACAGCGCCCCGTGGGCAGCGTCCTGTGACCACTGATGAAGGTCTAGAAGATGACCAACTCAAACAGCAGCAATAGATGAGCGATCGTCTCTGACTTTACATCTACAAGGTGGACCAACTAGGTAAGAGTGTCTAATAGAGTGGACAGTGAGTGGACACAGTATTTAAAAACTCCAGCAGCGCTGCTGTGTCTGATCCACTTATACCAGCACAACACACACTAACACACCACCACCATGTCAGTGTCACTGCAGTGCTGAGAATGATCCACCACCTAAATAATACCTGCTCTGTGGTGGTCCTGTGGGGGTCCTGACCATTGAAGAGTAACAGATGAACTACAGTCAGTAATTGTAGAACTACAAAGTGCTTCTATATGGTAAGTGGAGCTGATAAAATGGACAGTGAGTGTAGAAACAAGGAGGTGGTTTTAATGTTATGGCTGATCAGTGTAAATGCACTCAAAATAAACATGACATTGTGCGGTGTAAGGTTATAGTTGCTGTTTTTTAAAATCCATATAAATCTAAATTGCACGGCAAAAATGAAACCAAGATTTGATCTTTATGGGGCTCTTTAGTTAATAGAAGGTGTTTACAGAAGATTATCAAGTGCTTGAAATAGGCTATATTACTTCAAAAGATTTGTAAGTTGTGCTTCAGATTTCAAAGTAATGTAAATGAAAATGTACATTCTTGCTCATCAGGGTTGTATTGGGTCTGGATTATATGGCAGCAATACACAAGACAGGGTACCAATCCATCTCCAAGCATCATTTAATTACTTACAGTACATTATTAGATAGGGCGGCACGGTGGTTCGGTAGAGTAGCACTGTCGCCTCACAGCAAGAATGTCCAGGGTTCGATCCCCAGGTGAGGTGGTCCGGGTCCTTTGGAGGTTCTCTTTGTGTCTGTGTGGGTTTCCTCCAGGTGCTCCGGTTTCCACCCACAGTCTAAAACCATGCAAGAGAGGTGATTTGGAGATACATAATTGTCCATGACTGTGTTTGACATTAATAACTTGTGAACTGATGAATCCTGTGTAACAAAAAACTACCGTTTATGTCATGAAAGTAACCAAAGTGTAAAACATGACGTTGAAATCTTAATAAATAAATGAATAAATAACATTATTAGATACTATTAGGACATTATTAGAGCAGCCAGTCCAGGTTCTGCAGGTTTTGGAAGGCTTTAGAATACCTGAGTGGGGTTCAAAGAAACCTCTCACTGACAAAGGAAGAACAAATAAAACTCTTCACTGACAATAAATGATCATTATACAATTGGGGATCAAACGTAGGGTCTTTAGTTCCTTAGTGCCCTAGTTCCATGTGTCATCCAAACTATCTTCCTCATTACTGTCCCACTGGGTAAATTCACTATGCAAAGACAGTGACTGGAGGCCAGGATCAGGATTGAATCCAGAACCCGGGGTGCTTTTTGTGTATAACCTTTATCTACCCCTGTTCAGTACCTCGTATCGTTTAAGCCAAAAGTCTGGCTCATCTTGATCCATCTCTGAGTGCTCCCCTTACAGCTTCCAAAAAGGTGGAAATCAGATGGTGCTAAATCCAGACTATAAGCTTCTCAGTCTCTCAGGCACGACCGATTACTACTCCTCCCACCCTCACAGTTTCCAAACAACATATCAAGTACAATGCAAGTGATTAATGTTTGAAAGACTTGCTCAAGAGCCCAACAGTGGCAACTTGGATGTAATGAGGCTTAAACCATCAACCTTTACACCACATGCCGCTACACTAGCATTATGAGTGTTGTATGTTGCTTTTATAAGGCAACATATGTCAACTCAAATCAAAAGTTTAGACCTTGTCTAGAATATTACACAGCTGTTCCTCACTCGTTCTGCAGGCCGCTATTGTTTCAAGTCTGCAGCTTGTTCAGGGTGAATTGATGGTGACTTCTGCAGTAATTGGATGCACAGTGAAGCCACAATAAAGAGACTAGCACACAATAGCTCTATCCGCATCATTGTGTTCAAATAGCGAGTCTACTAGGCTTATACAGCAATCAAAAGAATACGGGCTCTATAATGTCTCTCCGTTTGATCATATTCCAGGGTTTCACACAGGCTTGTGTAAATTACACCACATAAAAATGTCATTACTGGTTCCTGAAGTCAGTTTATGTTTTGCCATTAATACGGTGACTATCCAGGGGGTCAGATTAAAATCTGCTGTTCCAATGCATTGTCATCTATAATTGATACTCTTAAGAACTACCAAAGGGGAGCTTGGTGATGAAGGACACAATAAGTGATCTGGATACTTGATCAGCGCTTTTTTAATCTAGACTGTATCCACCGCATCTGTGTGATTCTGAAAGACGTGAATTCGAACCCACTTTTCAAGGTCTGACAAAAAGAGCAGATAGTTTAGTTAGATGATTTAAACCTACTTTAAACAAGTAAATAGGCCCAAGTTATCAGTATTGTAATACTTTTACAGTGGCATCATGCTGCTCAAATCAAACCATTGTTTACCCAAATTACTAGCAATATTACTCCAGTATAATATACTGTATATAGTATATAATTCTCATATATATACTGGAACTATATGGTTTATATACACTGATTAGCCATAACATTAAAACCACCTCCTTGTTTCTACAATCACTGTCAATTTTACTTTGTAGTTCTACAATTACTGTAGTCCATCTGTTTCTCTGCATACTTTTTTTTAAACTGCTTTCACCCTGTTCTTCAATGGTCAGGACCCCCACAGGACCACCACAGAGCAGGTATTATTTAGGTGGTGGATCATTCTCAGCACTGCAGTGACACTGACATGGTGGTGGTGTGTTAGTGTGTGTTGTGCTGGTATGAGTGGATCAGACACAGCAGCGCTGCTGGAGTTTTTAAATACCGTGTCCACTCACTGTCCACTCTATTAGACACTCCTACCTAGTTGGTCCACCTTGTAGATGTAAAGTCAGAGATGATCGCTCATCTATTGCTGCTGTTTGAGTTGGTCATCTTCTAGACCTTCATCAGTGGTCACAGGACGCTGCCCACGGGGCGCTGTTGGCTGGATATATTTTTGGTTGGTGGACTATTCTTAGTCCAGCAGTGACAGTGAGGTGTTTAAAAACTCCAGCAGCATTGCTGCATCTTATCCACTCATACCAGCACAACACACACTAACACACCACCACCATGTCAGTGTCACTGCAGTGCTGAAAATGATCCACCACCCAAATAATACCTGCTCTGTGGTGGTCCAGTGGGGGGCCCAACAAAGCATGTAGAGAACCAGATGGACTACAGTCAGTAATTGTAGAACTACAAAGTGCTTCTATATGGTAAGTGGAGCTGATAAAATGGACAGTGAGTGTAGAACAATGAGGTGGTTTTAATGTTATGGCTGATAAGTTTAGTTCCAGTATAACTATATAAAGTGTTCTGCTAGAGCCTGGTCAGTCTTTTATACTGTATGTGAATTAACTTTCTAAATAAATTAACGTGTATATATAATAAGTGCTTTCTCACAGACAGGTTCACATGGTCTCACATGGTGCCACAGAAAACACTAGTTGTAAGGCACGAACCTATTCTGGACAGGGCAAATCACTTATGAACAGTCATTCTAGAGGGTGGAAGGAAAGCACAGTGCACAAATTGCGAGTAATCCGAAGCTATGATCATCACATTAAGGACCTTAGGGACCATGTTGCTGTGCAGCTCTGAATAAAGTAAGTTAGGGTGGCACAGAGGTTTGGTGGGTAGCACTGAGTGTGTGTGTGTGTGTGTGTGTATGTGTGTTAGCCCTGTGATGGACTGGGGTGTTGCCTACCTTTCGCCCAGTGACTTGTACCCACCACTACCCTGAAAAGGACAAAATAAGCTATCTTACAACAATATGTGTACCAACATTTGCATTGGCTGCATTTCACAGTATTCACTATTATATAGTATTATATAGTATTAAATGTACTATATGCTCATTTAACACACTATTTAGTATAGTGGTATGTACAGTCTGAGATGCAGCTATGATGATTAATTACTATGATTAATTAATTACTGGCTGTTTATCTGCTTATCAAACACACACTCAAAATCACAATTCATTCCTCTCCACTAAATGCCCATAAGCACTGGGGCAGCACAGAAATAAACCCTACACAAGGCACCAATCCATCACAGTCCATCACCTATTTACCCACACACTGATATCCACATGTGATTGTTTCTAGAGATGGTAGAAAATGAAAGTACCCTGAAGAAAGTCAGAAAAAATAAGATCAGCAGGCTGTTTTACACCCACACTTGCTGATGCACCACTTTTTAAATAAAAAATACACATTTTTTTCAAGCTTAATTATTACTATTATTATTATTATTATTGTTGTTTTGTTGTTGTTATTATTATTGTTAGTTGTATTATTATTATTGATATTATTATTATTATTGTTAATATTACTATTATTATTATTGATAATATTATTATTATTGCTAATATTACTATTATTATTATTGTAAATATTATTATTATTGTTAGTATTATTATTAGCATCATTATTATTGTTAATATTATTATTCTTATCGTTAATATTATTACTATTATTATTATTATTATTATTATTGTTAATATTATTATTATTAGTAGTAGTAGTAGTAGTAGTAGTGATAATATTATTATTATTATTGTTAATATTACTATTATTATTATTATTGTAAATATTATTATTATTGTTGTTATTATTATTATTATTGTCATTATTATTATTATTAATGTTAATATTATTATTTTTATTGTTAATATTATTATTATTATTATTGTTAATATATTATTATTATTATTGTTAATATTATTATTATTAATATTATTATTATTATTATTATTATTATTATTATTATTATTATTGTTGTTAATATTATTATTATTACTAAAAGGACCAAAAACAGAAATGTTTTCCACACAGTGAGAACAATTAAGAAAATACAACTGCGCTCAAATTGCATTGGCAGGCACCACATTAATTTTTTCCTTGCTGCTTTGCATATAATTAAAATGTACTTGTTTTTGCATTACCAGCTTTCCTAAATTTGCATCACTACTGATCAGTCTTTTTTTATTTATTTATTTATTTTTTGCTGGCTGCTTTGTCAGTAATATCTGCTCTCATTAGATTATATATGTCAGTGGTTCCCAACTGCTCTGTTATTTTCCATCAGACTTGATATATAGCTAAAAGTAAAAGGATACCTTTCAGTTTGAGGAAGGTATTAGTCTTTTTGTTCCTTGTTTGACAAGGAGGTACTTCAATGGCTGCGCTGAGCACTTTGAGATGAATTGGAATGTCCCTAGTCCACCATCACTGTCTTGCCTTGCAAATGCTTTTTGGCTAAACAGACACAAATTCCCACATTTGACATATTCCAAAATTTGTGGAAAGCTTTCCCAGACGAGTGGATGCAGCTGTATCTTCAGGAGGTTAGGATGTTATGTTTAAAAAGGCCACGGTCAGGCGTCCACATGCTTTTGGCCATATACTGTGCGTTCTAATAATGTCATTATTTTGTTGTATGGCTTTCAGCAGAATAAATCAGAATAAATTAGAAATGGAAAAAATGTCATTTAAAGACGTTAAATCTCAGACCATTCTAGGATCCAGATCCTCGAGCTTCTATTGTTGTGATAACCACAAATTAAGAAGGTTCAGGGGTCAGCAAAGGCAAAGAAATCCATAAAGAGGTTATTATGAAGGAGGTAATTATTTCTCCATCAGATATACGCTCGGCCCAAACGTTAAAGCGGCGAGGATTAGCAGCGCCGGTGTTCTGCTGTTATCACCGGTCACAGGGGAAACGCGGCAAAAAGACGTGATTTGGCTGTCCCTCATTATCTCTACAGAGAAAGTGAAATGAGCGGATGAGGGTGGAATTGTGCGGCTCGGTGCGAGGCTTAAAATCAAAACGAAACCGCTGGCAATCGCACGCCTGCACGCGGTTGATTTAATGCTTATAGCAGTCATTCGTTTGGGGTTAATTTGACACCACGCTCTTTAAAGCGATGCTTCTGTGGGTCTGAGCTGCAGTTAAAACACTTCTTTACACTTTCACTTCAGCATGGAGTGTCTGTAATCACTACTGAATAATTACTTTGGGGGTTGTTGAGGAAAAACCCATACTGCACTACACTGCAATAACCTCAAGGGCACAAAAACCACAGCAGTTAAGGTGGACCCTAATCAATGGCACCTTTAACCCTGAAATTGGTAGCGTCGTCCTATCTGTATGCGCTGATAGATAAAGGTCAAAGGAGTCAATGAATGTGGAAATTTAAAGGTAATTATTCTAGCTTTGTTTTAAAAGTAGAAACTAAAACTTCTATATTACAGCCAGTCAGAGAGCAGTCTAACACAGTTTCTCATGGTCTAAAATGTTTAGGAGTCGCATTTTATATTCGTCTAGGCTAAACCATGTAACAGAGTTTTATTGACCGAATTCCGCCCCAGACTCAGCTGGGGTCAACACCGTGGTCAACACGTATCAGCTTTTTTAGTCCAAAAGCAATTTTTAACATTGATTTTCAAAACTCCAAGTGGTCAGCAAACGGATTTAGAACAATCCTTTTGAGGCGAGTGTTTCTTAATTTGAAACCAGCGAGGTGACTTTGCTAAGGTTTGCATTATTGGACACAACATATTAAAGTCGATTAAATTAGGTTCATAATTTCTAATGTCCACATTTTAGGCTGCTTTTATTTTCCACAGTCTGAAGCATGTCCAATTTTTCTTTTATATTTTTCATATTTGGCATTTTCTGCCAAATGTACTTGATTTTGCATCACCAATGATCTCTCTGCCTCCTTATTTTTTATGTTTTATTTATTTATTTAGAGTTTTATGTATGTCAGTGGTTTTCAACTGCTTTTTAAGAGTGGAGCATAAGCAATTCTTCTAATATTTGGCTGGTAATGACTCTGACAATCTGTGTTTATTACATAAATTCACTTTTTACTAGCCTTGTGCAAATCACTAATGTATTCATTTATTCATCTGTTCTTAATGATCCTGTGTCCTCTTTATTTTGGCCAGAGCTGCAATTATTACAAAGCCTTTCCCAAAGGAAGAAATATTTATTTTTAGGGTCTTTATCTATTCAATTACCACTAAAACTGATATGTTATTACAAATATTTGCAAATCAATGTATTTATTGTTCAATACCAAATTTATTTTAACCCAACCCCGCACCCAGATTTTAAATAGATTTTAAAAATAGACATCTATCATCCTAACTCTAATAAGTCTGTCCAAAATGCATCCAGTTAAGTAATCCGGTTAAGTAAAATTTGGAAATAGTGTCTAGTTCTCTGGGTTCGCAGGCTTCTGTGATGGACCATCACACAGTGTATTGTGGTTAGACTAGTTAGTATTCCAGGTCTTTTTTGAAGAAATGGACGCAGTGTGCTCCAGACCAAAGACGAAAAGGACCATCCACACTGTTATCAGCAACAAGTCCAAAAGCCAGGGTCTGTCATGGTATGGGGTGTGTCAGTGCCCTCGGTAAAGGTCATTTACACTCTGTGATGGCAGCATCAATGCAGAAAAGTACATTGAGATCTTAGAGCAACATGTGCTGCCTTCAAGATATCGTCTTTTCCAGGGACGTTCATGCATTTTTCAACAAGACGATGTAAATCACATGCTGCACACATTACAAAGGCATGGCTGCGGAAGAAGAGGATACGGGTACTGGACTGGCCTGCCTGCAATCATAATGAGTCAAAATACGTCAAGCTATACTGTTGCACATCTTAAGACATGTTTGCAGGAAGAACGGGACTAAATAAAACATGAAACACTTCATCACTTGGTCTCCTCTGTGTCAAAACACTTTTTAAGTGTTGTGAAAAGGAACGGCAACATTAGAAAGTGGTAAATGCTTTACCGTCCCAAATTTTTTTAAATGTTTGGAAGGCCTGAAATGCAGGAATGGATGTAAATTAACAAATGAAATGAAGCTGACCAGACAAAACATGAAATATCTCTGGTTCAAGTCAAAGTAAATGTATGAAACACTGCATTTTTGATTTGGGGGTTGTAGTTTTTTAGTTTAGTAGCCACCTGAGAAGAGTGGAGTCTGTTATAGCCTGGTAAATGGTCTTGTTGATGATCTGACCTTCTATTCTGTTGTTATACTTTGTTGTTTTGTGTTTAAGTACAAATGCAAAAGAGTAATTGCACAAAAAAACTAGCAGAAATCATTTAAATTTTGCCTCTGACGCACATAGTTTGGGCCACGAATCTATTTGCCTGCGTATGGTCAATTTGATAGTCCAACCTGGGGCGCAACCGAAAGATCAAACATACCAGTCCATTCATCATTCCAGACCCTTTATCAATCTGTATATTATCCAGAGGCCTACTCCGGTACGAACCAGTCGATATATAACAACATGTGCAGTTGCTGATATATTATCTAGAGACTGGCTGGACCTCCAACTAACCCTCATCATGGGGCATCTGCTATAAATAGAGCAGCGGTCGCATACATATTTAAATAATGCCGAAGCTTTTCCGTTCCCCTGTGCATTCGCGTGAGCGTCTAGTCGGTTTGGGGGTTGCCGCCTGTGATGATAGTAGCAGACAGATGCCTCGCTTATTAGACAAGCTATTAAGGCCGGTTGAGCAGTGCGCCGAGACACGGAGAGAGGAAAAGATAGCGGGAGAGGTAGAGGCGCTTTCCTTCCCCCATCCTCTTACAGCTGTTGAGTGAGCAAACGCGTATCTGGGTCAGCGCCATCCAAAACATGCCATTATCAAAGACACACACGAGCCTTCTTCTTTTATCCAAAGGAGTTACTCTCGTCTGGTGAGCAGCGACTGCGCGCTGGCGTTGGCTTCGCTTTAATTTCATGATTTTAATTATCCCCTACGAGACCAGAATAGTTTGTCACAATCTTGTCAACCATTGCGCCGAGTTCTCCGAATATACTCCTGTGCTTTAATATACTCATATAGCTTCCACTCCTCCCCTCCTCACCCAGCCAATCCTTTTTTATTATCACGTCCACTGAGCTACTGCATCGCACCCGTCTCCCTCTCAAATCAATGTTACGCGCAGGCAGACAGCTAGGGAGTCAAACTCCGGTCACCACATACCCATACATCATCCCAGATCAATAGGAAATTGGAACATTTGGGTGAATTTTAACCATTGTTTCGGGATTCAGCGCTCAATACGCGGTGTGCGGGAGGGTGGAGAGTTTTACGTCTGCAAAGATGAGTTTTGAGTTCAGTTCGAGTTCATCTCAAAGTTTTGAAATTGATTACGGCGCAACTGTGTACGCGATTCAATTCAATTACATCCGACTAGCATTCCAGACAGACTTCGCTCGCCTGTCAGCCAGGCAAGACGTCCGCCTGCAGGGAAATATGATAAACAGTGATTTTTAGAAGCACCTCATGATAGCTGTGCTACTTATAGCAGCTGCTACCTACAACTGAATTACGATTATTCACAAAAAACAGAGTAAAAACTCCATCCAATCCCAAATGACAAATAACTTACAAATTTAAGCAAACTGATCAATCATTTAACTACTGGAACTTTTTTATTAAAAGTACATTCTTTTACAGTATTCAATATAATTAAAAGTGGGTGGATGGATGGATGGGTGGATGGGTGGATGGGTGGGTGGATGGATGGGTGGATGGATGGGTGGATGGGTGGGTGGATGGGTGGGTGGATGGGTGGGTGGATGGATGGGTGGATGGATGGATGTGTGGGTGGGTGGATGGATTGGATGGATGGATGGATGGATGGATGGGTGGGTGGATGGGTGGATGGATGAATGGGTGGGTGGATGGATGGGTGGGTGGATGGATGGGTGGGTGGGTGGATGGATGGATGGGTGGATGGATGGATGGGTGGGTGGATGGATGGATGGATGGGTGGGTGGGTGGATGGATTGGATGGATGGATGGATGGGTGGGTGGATGGGTGGATGGATGAATGGGTGGGTGGATGGATGGGTGGATGGATGGGTGGGTGGATGGATTGGATGGATGGATGGATGGATGGATGGATGGATGGATGGGTGGGTGGGTGGGTGGATGGATGGGTGGGTGGATGGATGGATGGATGGGTGGGTGGGTGGGTGGATGGATGGATGGGTGGGTGGGTGGATGGATGGGTGGATGGATGGGTGGGTGGATGGATTGGATGGATGGATGGATGGATGGATGGGTGGGTGGGTGGGTGGATGGGTGGATGGGTGGATGGGTGGATGGATGGATGGGTGGGTGGGTGGATGGGTGGGTGGATGGATGGGTGGGTGGGTGGATGGATTGGATGGATGGTGGGGTGGGTGGATGGATGGTGGGGTGGGTGGATGGATGGTGGGGTGGGTGGGTGGGTGGGTGGATGGATGGAGAGATGAGAGAGAGTGAGATAGCCAGATGGATGGCGGGACGGACGGAAGGAGGGAGTTAAGGATGGATGGAGGGAGGGAGGGATGGAGGGAGGGAGAGAGGGATAGATAGATAGATAGATAGATAGATAGATAGATAGATAGATAGATAGATAGATAGATAGATAGATAGATAGATAGATAGATAGATAGATTAGATTAGATTAGATTAGATTAGATTAGATTAGATGGATGGATGGATGGATGGATGGATGGATGGACGGACGGACGGACGGACGGACGGACGGACGGAGAGAAAGAGAGAGAGAGAGAGAGAGAGAGACAGACAGACAGACAGACAGACAGACAGACAGACAGACAGACAGACAGACAGACAGACAGACAGATATTATATTATAGATATTATAGATATTAAGACGTACCTGCAGGAATTGTCATTTTTAGTACACGATGATAGCACACATGGCATCTGCTAAACCCATATTTGTTGTAATCTCTGTTGAAAAGGTCACATCCTACAGCAGACACTGACAGTCACCGAGGAGCTCTGTGTGACCCATTTTTACTGCCAATGTTTGCCAGTGGAGATTTGATGCTGTATGTTGACATTTTGCACTAGACAGCAGTAATTGTGGCTTAAATGGCCTCATTACTGACCTGATCCAGGCATTTCTAACCTGTTCGGACAAAAAACCTTTTAGTTTCTCTACATTACAAATGATAAATAGATATTGATCCAGAATTAAAAGCCACATTATGGGATAAGTCACTGGTAGGTTGGGTCACACAAAGGGCACATAAAGGTAGACACATACAATCAACTGCAAAATGAACAGACCACGAAGAGACACAACAACAATGACAAAGTAAATAAACCCCTAGAACTAAATAATATTAAATGCGGTTGACAGCAAGTCTTGTACAAAGAAATACACACTTTTGTCACTAATGGAGCATCACAGAAGTGAAAGAGTAATGAATAGTTAATAACTGCAAAAAGTATGTTTAAACATGAAGAATTTATAGCAGAAATAACATCCCATTAATTTGCTATAAATCTAAACAAGCTCACACTTGGAAATAACGTTCTTCTGTGCTAATATTCCTTCCTCGCTAATTTAGCCCTTGCAAAAAATTCTGATTGATTTCCTTCAATAAAACACTGGGCTTTATGCATCTGACGGCATGAAGAATCAATGATGATGGATGTTTTGGAGCAGAGACTGTGCATTAAGGAAGTACATAATTGTCAAATCCAGTCGCCTCGTAAATAACTAGTGGACGTGATAATCGTATCAGTCAGACAGCAATCAATTCAAACACATTTTTAGGTAAGACATCGACTCTTAATCTACATACAATGCAGGAAACAATTCTTTATGTGCATGTGTGTGTTGGGGGGGAACAGATTCTCTTTCAGAACCCTTGGTTGGCAATGAGCTGGAACATTTTGATTCAATAATAATTTAATAACAATGAGAATCTGTGATCATTTTTATTTATATGAACTTTTATGTAACTTAGAAAGGTTTAAATAATGAATCTTAATGTTATATAATCTATTTACTGTAATTGTATTTTCGTAATATAAACATTTTCTTAATTATAATATCTAATGTTTTCTTAATATAAACACATTCTCAAAAATGCTGGGACAGTGCAAATTAAGTATATTATATATATATAAAGAGTCTATAAAGTGTTCACACTTAATTTGCACTGTCCCAGCATTTATATTAAAGCAATAAGCCACGAGAGGCCGTGCATTACTGTGATTTTAGCACGGGGATGACGTTTTTGGCACGACGCGAAGCGGAGTGCCTAAAACTTCTTTCCCCGTGCTAAAATCGTAACAGTAACGTACGGTCTCGAGTGGCTTATTGCTTTTATAAAACGGCGGTCAACAAAAAATATAATAAATACAACAATGTTTAATTCATAAATGTATTTATTGTGTATAAACTTACAATAAAGCATTCTTCCGCGACGCAAAATAGTTCGATTAACAGTGTTGCTAGGCAACATGAGGGCGAAAATAACATTAACTTTTTCGATTCAGTGGCGTATTAATATGGAATGATGTGAGATGGTCCTAGGTGTGCGTTTATCGGGGATTTTACAACGGCTTCGAACGCGGCTCAGCCAATCAGATTTTAGGACCGGAACTATCCGTTTTATAAATATATATATACACCGACTTGGCATTATGAGCACTGAGAGGTGAAGTGAATAACACTGATCATCTCTTCATCACAGCACCTGTTAGTGGGGGGGATATATTAGGCAGCAAGTGAACATTTTATCCTCAAAGTTGATGTTAGAAGCAGGAAAAATGGGCGAGCGTGAGGATCTGAGGGAGTCTGACGAGGGCCAGATTGTGATGGCTAGACGACTGGGTCAGAGCATCTCCAAAACTGCAGCTCTTGTGGGGTGTTCCTGGTCTGCAGTGGTCAGTATCTATCAAAAGTGGTCCAAGGAAGGAACAGTGGTAAACCGGCGACAGGGTCATGGGCGGCCAAGGCTCATTGATGAACGTGGGGAGCGAAGGCTGGCCTGTGTGGTCCGATCCAACAGACAAAGTTAATGATGGTTCTGATAGAAAGGTGTCAGAATGCACAGAGCTTTACAGTGTGTTGTGTATGGGGCAGCAAAAGGGGGATCAACACAATATTAGAAAGGTGGTCATAATGTTAGGCCTCACTGGTGTATATATATACATAGTTACATATACACAAAGACATTCAAAGTGACAATTGTGTATTAAATTTGGAGAAACCACTTGTTATATTTATTACGTTATTTAAATTGTTCTTATTCGATTACTTTATAGTAAACCTATTTTTGATTATTATTGTTGAATGTTATACAAAATCTCAAAATAAGCAGGTGAATTAGTGAGAGGTAACTAGTGAGGTATTATTACTGGGTGAAGGTATTATGGCAAAGGGAGGATTCAGCCAAATTCAGACTTCTTAAGTAAAAATGGTCATAGTTCACCACCTTGTGAGAGAATTGTCAGTTCAAAAAGAACATTTCTCAACATATAATCAGAAATAATTTACTAGTGAATTATTATACCGTACAAATAATTATGAAAAGATTCAGGGACTGTGATGAAAGCTGTGATGAATTTGCGTGACCTTTGAGCACACAGACGATATTGCATGAGAAAAAAGTTAAAAAGGTTAGTAATAAATACAGCCAAATCAGCTCAGTAACATTATGGACCTGTGCACCTACACATATAAAACACACATTTATATAACACACTTTTAACACACACACTTAACACACACACTTTTAACACACACACACACACACACACACACACACACACACACACACACACACACACACACACACACACACACACACACACACACACACACACACACTCAGAATACACAGACTGCTTACACGTGCACAAATGCACAAACCTAAGAGCTTCTCTTGATGATGTTTATAAAGGACGGGATGTTTTTTTATCTGCTCTCAGTACAGTGAAGAGGTTTCAGCGCAGTCAATGTCATTTAAATAAGAATTAATGTGAGTGTTATTGTGGATTTACATATTAATTAAAAGAGACCAAATAACGAGTCCGTGCACATGCAGTAAAACCTGGGTGATATTGTAAATGCACCCAGTTATGGGATCATTAATTAAAAATGCATGGAACCCCGATGATAAAAGCGAGTGAGTATTGGCTGCTAGAACAAAGGACTTTCTAATGATTATAAATATTCATTTAAAAATGTGGATTCATTTTAATTTCATAAATAAGGTAGAAAATATCAATGTTTATATTAGCTGGTTAGCACTATTACAGATGGACTTACTGTTTTACTAGAGAGAATGTACAAAGGGAAAATATATATAACAACAATAGTCACTATACGATATATCTAATTATATAATAACCAAAGCATATTTATTAGGTTTACATACACTTGTATGTCTTCCACAACAGAGTGGTCACTCAGGAGCCCCATTATAGAAATGTATTATAAAAATGTTTGGAAGACTTAAATACACTGATCAGCCATAACATTAAAACCACCTCCATGTTTCTACACTCACTGTCCATTTTATCAGCTCCACTTACCATATAGAAGCACTTTGTAGTTCTACAATTTCTAACTGTAGTCCATCTGTTTCTCTGCATGCTTTGTTAGCCCCCTTTCACGCTGTTTTTCAATGGTCAGGACCCCCACAGGACCACCACAGAGCAGGTATTATTTGGGTGGTGGATCATTCTCAGCACTGCAGTGACACTGACATGGTGGTGTGTTAGTGTGTGTTGTGCTGGTATTAGTGGATAAAAGTTATTAAACACCTCACTGTCCCTGCTGGACTGAGAATAGTCCACCAACCAAAAACATCCAGCCAACAGCGCCCCGTGGGCAGCATCCTATGACCACTGATAAAGATCTCAAAGATGACCGACTCAAACAGGAGTGTCTAATAGAGTGGACAGTGAGTGGACACGGTATTTAAAAACTCCAGCAGCGCTGCTGTGTCTGATCCACTCATACCAGCACAACACACACTAACACACCACCACCATGTCAGTGTCACTGCAGTGCTGAGAATGATCCACCACCTAAATAATACCTGCCCTGTGGTGGTCCTGTGGGCGTCCTGACCATTGAAAAACAGGGTGAAAGCAGGTTAAAAAAGTATGTAGAGAAACAGATGGACTACAGTCAGTAATTGTAGCACTACAAAGTGCTTCTATATGGTAAGTGGAACTGATAAAATGGACAGTGAGTGTAGAAACAATATAGATAGATAGATAGATAGATAGATAGATAGATAGATAGATAGATAGATAGATAGATAGATAGATAGATAGATAGATAGATAGATAGATAGATAGATAGATAGATAGATAGATAGATAGATAGATAGATAGATAGATGATAGATAGAAAACATTGAATGTCCTTTAATGCAAATAAATGACATTTTTTCTTTATACATTTTAATATATTGCAAATAGACTAAGTATTTTATCATAATAATAATAATAGTAATTTCTAGGGCAGGTCAGTGGCACAACTTCAAGAATGGGTGCCGCATAGATTACTGGGTTAAATCAATGTCAGTTTCACGTTTGCGCTGGATACTTAGGTTTCCTCCCACTTCCCAAAAACATACAGAGTGGTGAAACTGTCCCAGTGATTCGAGTATGGGAACATGTCTGTCACCATTCTCTGGACCGGTGCTCTGAATGTGTGTCGCATGTTACGTTCATTGTTCTGTTTTCCTGGTAATCTTAAAAATGAACAGAACAGAAAATGCTTGAGATGGGCTATACTGCTCCAAGCGATCAGCAAGATATGCTGAAGCAGGGCTTTAGCAGAACTTTTGAGTCAATATGGAACCTAACAGACAGAACAAGCGAGCTAAATAAGACCCGGGTAATATGATCAGATTTTCTTTTCCTCTTAAGGTTGCAGGTTCGTCCTTCCTCCCTGTCCGTCTCCGCCCCGCTCGTAACACTCCTGCTGCACTGATTGAAAAAGTGTGTCTGTGTATTCTCAGCCTCTATAAACATCCTCCAGCAGGTCATTGACAGTCAGAGTGCACACACACACACACACACACACACACACAGCAGATTGGAAAAGCACAACCAATCTGTGTCTGACATAACACAGACCTCTGGGTCACACAGTGCAGCGCGCCAGGCTGAGCTGCGTTCTACAGCTCGCGGCTCTGGATGAAAGCCTTTCGATCTGATAGACTTTAGATATATATATTTTTTTAATCCAACCCCCATGCAGGAACGAGAGGTTTGAAGTTGGAAAAAGGGATGATTTTTGATCGAGCTTTTATAGATCAAGGTTTTGCTGCTCCATGTTTAAAGTAGTTTCCGTAACTTTCTGTGATCGCTGCCGACTGTAGCGCGCCGTGCCTGGACACCAAGGTCACGTAACTCATAAATAATCTCGCTGTTTATAGATGTTATTCATTCTTATAACAACCTCATATAATTAAACATCTTATTAATGTAGCCATAGCAACCAGGTCAACGTCAGGACCGAGCGGGGAATAAAAGTATTGCAGTGCATTTTCATTTACATTTATTAGCAACGCTTTGGTGTTCTTAGCGAAAGAACAAAGACGCAGCAAATGTGCTTACAAATTAAAATAAATACATTGTTGTTTATTGTAAAGAAATTTTATAAAGTCTTTTGGTCGGCAGGAACGGCTTCGCAGAGAAATAAAAGAATTTCTTTTCCAACACATTTACCATGAGTTTTTACAACCCCAAATCAGAAAAAGTTGGGACAGTATGAAAAACACAGTTCCTTACATTTACTTTGACTTTTATTTGATTGTAGACAGGATGAACCTGAGATATTTCATGCATCTGTCCAACAGGTTCTCGCAACTCTGAACTGCTCTTTTAGAGTGACACTTTGGTTCTTTCGTCCCAAAGCAAGGCTCTTTTTGCCCAAACGCCCAATTTGGCCAGACGGTCGATCCCAGAAAGGTTTATGATTGCGCCAAGCTTATTCCATTTCAAAATAATTGAGGCCACTGCAGTCTCGGGAGCACTCAAAGCCTTAGATATTGGTTAATATCCTGGGCCTGATTTCTGCCTTGTCACACTTACTTGATCCATAGACACGGTCTCGGACTTCATGGCTGACAGTGCAGTGTAAATTGTGGGTCCTTATAGACCAGTGGCGATTTCTCTAAGACTGCAAGGGAAGCTCAGCTTCCCCTAAAAAATATCAAAAATTAAATGGTCAAAAATGTACAGTTGTGTTAACATTTCGTTGACTACAAATGCGTTAGAACACGTTCATCTCGAAGACGAGTTTGTTCAGAATCAGCTACTTATCACAAATCGACTGACTCGATTTTGTTAATTTCTCATACTTTCCCGTAGCTCAATGCATTTGCCCGCAGAAGCTGAGCGTCTATTCACGTCAATAGAACTGCACGGAACGGTTTTTTTCATTGCTTCGAAACTTGCCGGTCATTGGATAAATGCCACGATTTTGTCTGGGTCTGGACGCGGAGCTTCTGCAAGATGATTGGAGGATCAGTCGAAAGGCTGAATCTCGTTTTGATTGACAGCTATTTTGAGATCTACACCGTCACTTAATCACTGGGAGCTTCAGTCCCATCGCGGATTTTGCGAGTGAAGTTGAAAGACAAACTGCAAGCCATTTCTTCGATAGGATCACAGGCCATTCGAAAAGGAACAGAGGGCAGAATTTATGTATAAATAAATTGACAAATTTTATGATGTAAGCCGACAATGAGCTTCCACTCTTTGAAAGACCAGCAGCCGCCACTGTTATAGACTGTAACGATATGTGGGCTAGACGGACAGGAGGGGCGGACACAAACGCAGAGATGTGTAAACAACAGATTTAATATAACAAAAGACAGGACATACCACGCTAAGAGGACTAACAAAGCTAACAAGGCTAAACAAAGACTAAACAGGACTAAACAGACTAACAGGACTAAACAGATTAACAGGACTAAACAGACTAACAGGCTAAACAGACCAACAGGATTAAACAGACTAACAGGACTAAACAGACTGGACAGGACTAAACAGACTAACAGGCTAAACAGACTAACAGGATTAAACAGACTAACAGGACTAAACAGACTAACAGGCTAAACAGACTAACAGGATTAAGGACTAAACAGACTAAACAGAACTAAACAGACTAAACAGGCTAACGGACAGGCTAATACACACAGGCTAACAAACAAGGACTAAGCTAACAGACAGGGGCTGAACAGTGACTAAACTAAACAGGCTAACAAAGCTACACAGGCTAAACAGGCTAAACAGACTAAACAGGTTAAACAGACTAAACAGACAGGACAGGACTAAACAGACCGGATGAAACGGCAAGGAGCAAGGAGCAAGGAGCAAGGAGCAAGGAGCAAGGAGCAAGGAGCAAGGAGCCAACAGTCACCAGAGCAAACAGACAGAGTTACCCTCAATAATCTCCAACCAGCCTTTCCCTGAGCCTCTCCTAAATAGTAGCAGCTGGGGCTAATTAGCCCCAGCTAACCAATCAGGAGAGGGAGGCTGGCTGGAGACTGGGGAGAGAAGGGCGTGGCACACTGGAGCACAGGATCACCCTGAGGCTCCAAGCGTGACAGTAGGCCCCTCCCTGAAGGCACGACTCCTGGCGTGCCCAAATAAAAAAACCAAAAACAAAAAGGAGGTCCTGGACCCTGAGGGGCATATTTGAAGTAATTTAATATGCCTTGCGGTAGGCATGATAGGAGACCAGAAGCGCTGTCGGGGAGCGCCGACGAGAGTTCAAAAGCGCCGTCGGGGGGCGCCATCGCCGGAACAGAAGTACCATCGGAGGGCGCCAACACAGAAACAGGAGCGCCATCTGGGGGCGTCATCTCGGAAACTGAAGCACCTTCGAAGGACACCAACTCTGGAACAGGAGCGCCATCAGGGGGCGCCAACTCAGGAACAGGAGTGCCGTCGGAGGACACCAACTCAGGAACAGGAGCGCCATCAGGGGGCGCCAACTCAGGAACAGAAGTGCCGTCGGAGGACACCAACTCAGGAACAGAAGTGCCGTCGGAGGACACCAACTCAGGAACAGAAGTGCCGTCGGAGGACACCAACTCAGGAACAGAAGTGCCGTCGGAGGACACCAACTCAGGAACAGAAGTGCCGTCGGAGGACACCAACTCAGGAACAGAAGTGCCGTCGGAGGACACCAACTCAGGAACAGAAGTGCCGTCGGAGGACACCAACTCAGGAACAGAAGTGCCGTCGGAGGACACCAACTCAGGAACAGAAGTGCCGTCGGAGGACACCAACTCAGGAACAGAAGTGCCGTCGGAGGACACCAACTCAGGAACAGAAGTGCCGTCGGAGGACACCAACTCAGGAACAGAAGTGCCGTCGGAGGACACCAACTCAGGAACAGAAGTGCCGTCGGAGGACACCAACTCAGGAACAGAAGTGCCGTCGGAGGACACCAACTCAGGAACAGAAGTGCCGTCGGAGGACACCAACTCAGGAACAGAAGTGCCGTCGGAGGACACCAACTCAGGAACAGAAGTGCCGTCGGAGGACACCAACTCAGGAACAGAAGTGCCGTCGGAGGACACCAACTCAGGAACAGAAGTGCCGTCGGAAGACACCAACTCAGGAACAGAAGTGCCGTCGGAGGACACCAACTCAGGAACAGAAGTGCCGTCGGAGGACACCAACTCAGGAACAGAAGTGCCGTCGGAGGACACCAACTCAGGAACAGAAGTGCCGTCGGAGGACACCAACTCAGGAACAGAAGTGCCGTCGGAGGACACCAACTCAGGAACAGAAGCGGCATCGGGCTGCGCCAACTCGGGAACAGGAGCGCCATCGGGATGCGCCAACTCGGGAACAGGAGCGCCATCGGGATGCGCCAACTCGGGAACAGGAGCGCCATCGGGATGCGCCAACTCGGGAACAGGAGCGCCATCGGGATGCGCCAACTCGGGAACAGGAGCGCCATCGGGATGCGCCAACTCGGGAACAGGAGCGCCATCGGGATGCGCCAACTCGGGAACAGGAGCGCCATCGGGATGCGCCAACTCGGGAACAGGAGCGCCATCGGGATGCGCCAACTCGGGAACAGGAGCGCCATCGGGATGCGCCAACTCGGGAACAGGAGCCAGCTGCGTGGAGCCTGGCGAAGAGGTTTCGGGAGTCAGCTGCCGTGAGCCTGGCGAAGAGGCTTCGGGAGTCAGCTGCGGTGAGCCTGGCGAAGAGGCCTCGGGAGTCAGCTGCGGTGAGCCTGGCGAAGAGGCTTCGGGAGTCAGCTGCGGTGAGCCTGGCGAAGAGGCTTCGGGAGTCAGCTGCGGTGAGCCTGGCGAAGAGGCTTCGGGAGTCAGCTGCGGTGAGCCTGGCGAAGAGGCTTCGGGAGTCAGCTGCGGTGAGCCTGGCGAAGAGGCTTCGGGAGTCAGCTGCGGTGAGCCTGGCGAAGAGGCTTCGGGAGTCAGCTGCGAAAATCCTTGAGAAACTCCTTGAAACAGCTGTGAGGACCCTGAAGAGGCGTCCGAAGTCACTAGCGAAAACACTGGAAAAACGTCATTCAGCTGCGAGGACCCTGGAGAGGCGTCCAAAGTCAGCTGCAAAAACACTGGAGAAACGTCACTCAGCTGAGAAAACACTGAAGAGGCGTCCGAAATCAGCTGCTTGGACCCTGAATATGCGTCAAAAGCCAGCTGTTTGGACCCTGGAGAAACTGGACTCAGCTGCGAAAACACTGGAGAGGCATCCGAAATCAGCTGCTTGGACCCTGGATATGCGTCAAAAGTCAGCTGTTTGGACCCTGGAGAAACTGAACTCAGCTGAACCTGAGTACACGGGACTGGAGCCGGCAAACAAACAGAGAGACCCTCGGAGCCCTTGGGGTCGAAACAGGAAATAGGACCTAAATAATTTTGGCTGGCTCCTAACATGGACTTGGGACAGTCACGAGCTTTATAAGCGGGCACTGGCTCCTGGACCACATCCGCAGTGGGCACTGGGGAAAACTTAACCTCCCCAGTGGGCACTGGATGCCAGGTATAAGCTGCAGTGGGCACTTTGCTACATGAAAATTGGGTTCTCATGAGGCCCTCAAAATCCTTCACCGAGTTCAGCACAACTCCCCTGTCAGACCAAAGCTGCTTAGCCCACTCACGAGCAGCACCCCTCAGTCTAGACATCATAAATCGTACCTTGTCGATTTCAGTTGGCTGGGGGTCCAGAAGGTTCTGCAGGTAGAGCTGGCTCTGTAGAAGGAAGCCTTCAACCCTATGGTTGCTTCCATCATAAGGAGCCGGCCTACTAAGCGGGAAGACTAGAGGAAACCTCATAGATCCCAAGTCTGGGAAAACATGAACAAGCAACATCTCGCTGTGTCCTAATAGTGGGAGATTATTCTGTAACGATATGTGGGCTAGACGGACAGGAGGGGCGGACACAAACGCAGAGATGTGTAAACAACAGATTTAATATAACAAAAGACAGGACATACCACGCTAAGAGGACTAACAAAGCTAACAAGGCTAAACAAAGACTAAACAGGACTAAACAGACTAACAGGACTAAACAGATTAACAGGACTAAACAGACTAACAGGCTAAACAGACCAACAGGATTAAACAGACTAACAGGACTAAACAGACTGGACAGGACTAAACAGACTAACAGGCTAAACAGACTAACAGGATTAAACAGACTAACAGGACTAAACAGATTAACAGGACTAAACAGACTAACAGGCTAAACAGACTAACAGGATTAAGGACTAAACAGACTAAACAGAACTAAACAGACTAAACAGGCTAACGGACAGGCTAATACACACAGGCTAACAAACAAGGACTAAGCTAACAGACAGGGGCTGAACAGTGACTAAACTAAACAGGCTAACAAAGCTACACAGGCTAAACAGACTAAACAGGTTAAACAGACTAAACAGACAGGACAGGACTAAACAGACAGAACAGGACTAAACAGACTAAACAGGACTAAACAGACTAACTGGCTAAACAGACTAAACAGGTTAACGGACAGGCTAAACAAAGACTAAACAGGACTAAACAGACTAAACAGACTAAACAGATTAACAGGACTAAACAGACTAACAGGCTAAACAGACTAACAGGATTAAGGACTAAACAGACTAAACAGAACTAAACAGACTAAACAGGCTAACGGACAGGCTAATACACACAGGCTAACAAACAAGGACTAAGCTACCAGACAGGGGCTGAACAGTGACTAAACTAAACAGGCTAACAAAGCTACACAGGCTAAACAGACTAAACAGGTTAAACAGACTAAACAGACAGGACAGGACTAAACAGACCGGATGAAACGGCAAGGAGCAAGGAGCAAGGAGCAAGGAGCAAGGAGCAAGGAGCAAGGAGCAAGGAGCAAGGAGCAAGGAGCAAGGAGCCAACAGTCACCAGAGCAAACAGACAGAGTTACCCTCAATAATCTCCAACCAGCCTTTCCCTGAGCCTCTCCTAAATAGTAGCAGCTGGGGCTAATTAGCCCCAGCTAACCAATCAGGAGAGGGAGGCTGGCTGGAGACTGGGGAGAGAAGGGCGTGGCACACTGGAGCACAGGATCACCCTGAGGCTCCAAGCGTGACAGTAGGCCCCTCCCTGAAGGCACGACTCCTGGCGTGCCCAAATAAAAAAACCAAAAACAAAAAGGAGGTCCTGGACCCTGAGGGGCATATTTGAAGTAATTTAATATGCCTTGCGGTAGGCATGATAGGAGACCAGAAGCGCTGTCGGGGAGCGCCGACGAGAGTTCAAAAGCGCCGTCGGGGGGCGCCATCGCCGGAACAGAAGTACCATCGGAGGGCGCCAACACAGAAACAGGAGCGCCATCTGGGGGCGTCATCTCGGAAACTGAAGCACCTTCGAAGGACACCAACTCTGGAACAGGAGCGCCATCAGGGGGCGCCAACTCAGGAACAGGAGCGCCATCAGGGGGCGCCAACTCAGGAACAGAAGTGCCGTCGGAGGACACCAACTCAGGAACAGAAGTGCCGTCGGAGGACACCAACTCAGGAACAGAAGTGCCGTCGGAGGACACCAACTCAGGAACAGAAGTGCCGTCGGAGAACACCAACTCAGGAACAGAAGTGCCGTCGGAGGACACCAACTCAGGAACAGAAGTGCCGTCGGAGGACACCAACTCAGGAACAGAAGTGCCGTCGGAGGACACCAACTCAGGAACAGAAGTGCCGTCGGAGGACACCAACTCAGGAACAGAAGTGCAGTCGGAAGACACCAACTCAGGAACAGAAGTGCCGTCGGAGGACACCAACTCAGGAACAGAAGTGCCGTCGGAGGACACCAACTCAGGAACAGAAGTGCCATCGGAGGACACCAACTCAGGAACAGAAGTGCCGTCGGAGGACACCAACTCAGGAACAGAAGCGGCATCGGGCTGCGCCAATTCGGGAACAGGAGCGCCATCGGGATGCGCCAACTCGGGAACAGGAGCGCCATCGGGATGCGCCAACTCGGGAACAGGAGCGCCATCGGGATGCGCCAACTCGGGAACAGGAGCGCCATCGGGATGCGCCAACTCGGGAACAGGAGCGCCATCGGGATGCGCCAACTCGGGAACAGGAGCGCCATCGGGATGCGCCAACTCGGGAACAGGAGCGCCATCGGGATGCGCCAACTCGGGAACAGGAGCGCCATCGGGATGCGCCAACTCGGGAACAGGAGCGCCATCGGGATGCGCCAACTCGGGAACAGGAGCCAGCTGCGTGGAGCCTGGCGAAGAGGTTTCGGGAGTCAGCTGCCGTGAGCCTGGCGAAGAGGCTTCGGGAGTCAGCTGCGGTGAGCCTGGCGAAGAGGCCTCGGGAGTCAGCTGCGGTGAGCCTGGCGAAGAGGCTTCGGGAGTCAGCTGCGGTGAGCCTGGCGAAGAGGCTTCGGGAGTCAGCTGCGGTGAGCCTGGCGAAGAGGCTTCGGGAGTCAGCTGCGGTGAGCCTGGCGAAGAGGCTTCGGGAGTCAGCTGCGGTGAGCCTGGCGAAGAGGCTTCGGGAGTCAGCTGCGGTGAGCCTGGCGAAGAGGCTTCGGGAGTCAGCTGCGGTGAGCCTGGCGAAGAGGCTTCGGGAGTCAGCTGCGAAAATCCTTGAGAAACTCCTTGAAACAGCTGTGAGGACCCTGAAGAGGCGTCCGAAGTCACTAGCGAAAACACTGGAAAAACGTCATTCAGCTGCGAGGACCCTGGAGAGGCGTCCAAAGTCAGCTGCAAAAACACTGGAGAAACGTCACTCAGCTGAGAAAACACTGAAGAGGCGTCCGAAATCAGCTGCTTGGACCCTGAATATGCGTCAAAAGCCAGCTGTTTGGACCCTGGAGAAACTGGACTCAGCTGCGAAAACACTGGAGAGGCATCCGAAATCAGCTGCTTGGACCCTGGATATGCGTCAAAAGTCAGCTGTTTGGACCCTGGAGAAACTGAACTCAGCTGAACCTGAGTACACGGGACTGGAGCCGGCAAACAAACAGAGAGACCCTCGGAGCCCTTGGGGTCGAAACAGGAAATAGGACCTAAATAATTTTGGCTGGCTCCTAACATGGACTTGGGACAGTCACGAGCTTTATAAGCGGGCACTGGCTCCTGGACCACATCCGCAGTGGGCACTGGGAAAAACTTAACCTCCCCAGTGGGCACTGGATGCCAGGTATAAGCTGCAGTGGGCACTTTGCTACATGAAAATTGGGTTCTCATGAGGCCCTCAAAATCCTTCACCGAGTTCAGCACAACTCCCCTGTCAGACCAAAGCTGCTTAGCCCACTCACGAGCAGCACCCCTCAGTCTAGACATCATAAATCGTACCTTGTCGATTTCAGTTGGCTGGGGGTCCAGAAGGTTCTGCAGGTAGAGCTGGCTCTGTAGAAGGAAGCCTTCAACCCTATGGTTGCTTCCATCATAAGGAGCCGGCCTACTAAGCGGGAAGACTAGAGGAAACCTCATAGATCCCAAGTCTGGGAAAACATGAACAAGCAACATCTCGCTGTGTCCTAATAGTGGGAGATTATTCTGTAACGATATGTGGGCTAGACGGACAGGAGGGGCGGACACAAACGCAGAGATGTGTAAACAACAGATTTAATATAACAAAAGACAGGACATACCACGCTAAGAGGACTAACAAAGCTAACAAGGCTAAACAAAGACTAAACAGGACTAAACAGACTAACAGGACTAAACAGATTAACAGGACTAAACAGACTAACAGGCTAAACAGACCAACAGGATTAAACAGACTAACAGGACTAAACAGACTGGACAGGACTAAACAGACTAACAGGCTAAACAGACTAACAGGATTAAACAGACTAACAGGACTAAACAGATTAACAGGACTAAACAGACTAACAGGCTAAACAGACTAACAGGATTAAGGACTAAACAGACTAAACAGAACTAAACAGACTAAACAGGCTAACGGACAGGCTAATACACACAGGCTAACAAACAAGGACTAAGCTACCAGACAGGGGCTGAACAGTGACTAAACTAAACAGGCTAACAAAGCTACACAGGCTAAACAGACTAAACAGGTTAAACAGACTAAACAGACAGGACAGGACTAAACAGACCGGATGAAACGGCAAGGAGCAAGGAGCAAGGAGCAAGGAGCAAGGAGCAAGGAGCAAGGAGCAAGGAGCAAGGAGCAAGGAGCAAGGAGCAAGGAGCAAGGAGCAAGGAGCAAGGAGCAAGGAGCAAGGAGCCAACAGTCACCAGAGCAAACAGACAGAGTTACCCTCAATAATCTCCAACCAGCCTTTCCCTGAGCCTCTCCTAAATAGTAGCAGCTGGGGCTAATTAGCCCCAGCTAACCAATCAGGAGAGGGAGGCTGGCTGGAGACTGGGGAGAGAAGGGCGTGGCACACTGGAGCACAGGATCACCCTGAGGCTCCAAGCGTGACATAGACCCAAGTGTGAGACTTACCTACGTCCAATCATTTTAAATTGCAGGAGGTGGACTTGAGCTGAGCTCTAGACACATTTAATAAAAGCAAACTGATGCAGCTGAACACATCTGGAGTTTTTATTGAATTTTTTTGAAAAACTCCGATTATAGCAATTATATTCATTATGGGTTAAAGGTCAAGGGGTCTGAAAACTTTCTGAATCCACTGTATATATACTCTCGGGCACTCTAAAAACGTTATAAAACATTTAACAGTATACCATCTGCCATTATTACATCCTTCTAATCTGTACATACTATGCGAAGTGTAATATATGTATAACATCAATTGCTATTGTACACTGTTCACTTCAATAGTGTTTAGAGCTGCTACATATACATTTACGGCATTTTAGCAGATGCTTTCATCCAAAGCGACTTACAGTTGTGACAGTATACAATCTAAGCAATTGAGGGTTAAGGGCCTTGCTCAAGGGCCCAACAGCTGCAACCTGGCAGAGGTGAGGCTTGAACCGGCAACCTTCTCATTACTAGTCCAGTACCTTAACCACTAGGCTACAACTCCCCTACATGCTACATGGTTAATGGCATTGCTATATTGCCTTGAAACTATTGTATGGCACACCTTATATGGAGACCGGGAGCCTCTATTACTACCTCACATGCACATAATATATATATACACCAATCAACCATAACATTAAAATCACCTCCTTGTTTCTACACTCACTGTTCATTTTATCAGCTCCACTTACCATATAGAAGCACTTTGTAGTTCTACAATTACTGACTGTAGTCCATCTGTTTCTCTACATACTTTTTAACCTGCTTTCACCCTGTTCTTCAATGGTCAGGACCCCCACAGGACCACCACAGAGCAGGTATTATTTAGGTGGTGGATCATTCTCAGCACTGCAGTGACACTGACATGGTGGTGGTGTGTTATTGTGTGTTGTGCTGGTATGAGTGGATCAGACACAGCAGCGCTGCTGGAGTTTTTAAATACCGTGTCCACTCACTGTCCACTCTATTAGACACTCCTACCTAGTTGGTCCACCTTGTAGATAAAGTCAGAGACGATCGCTCATCTATTGCTGCTGTTTGAGTTGGTCATCTTCTAGACCTTCATCAGTGGTCACAGGACGCTGCCCACGGGGTGCTGTTGGCTGGATATTTTTGGTTGGTGGACTATTCTCAGTCCAGCAGTGACAGTAAGGTGTTTTAAAACTCCATCAGCGCTGCTGTGTCTGATCCACTTATACCAGCACAACACACACTAACACACCACCACCATGTCAGTGTCACTGCAGTGATGAGAATCATCCACCACCTAAATAATACCTGCTCTGTGGTGGTCCTGTGGGGTTCCTGACCATTGTATATATCTTAGTATATATTTTATTTCCTAAGTAGAGCACACTGAATCCGGTTGTACTTGTACAATGAAAATAAAGGTATTCATATATCCAAAACTAAATATCTGTGGTTAAATGCTTTTTGCTTACTACAGAAATGTATACTATTGTTAACAAGTTCATAGTTTATTGTAAATCACACTCGTAAGTTTAAACATCACAAAAATCTTGCTCATTTTAAACATAAGAAACAAATACTTGATGTTGAAAATTTGCTACTAATTAAAAAGCTATGATAGGTTAAAGTTAGGTTTAATTTTGGAGTAGAATTCATAGCCCAATATTGTTTAAGGATAGTACACATTAAATTCCTCAAAACTGCAAGAAAAACCATCCTAGTTTAGAACAGTATCTTACCTGTACAGAGAACTTTATGTTTTATGCTTTATGTTCATCTTTCTTGCATCTTAAGATACAGTAGATCAGGGATATACATTACAGAGGAGGGTCTGATCAGTAAATCCTGTCTAGAACCAACTGTTGGCAACCCAAGCCAATCTACACGACACACCTCGGACAACTAATGATCAATTTACTCACAGATCCAAACAGTACAGACTGAAACCAACAGTGCTAACAGATACATAAAGCAGAGAGCAGAAACACAAAGCAGACCTGGATGCCAGCACTGTTCTATCGATTTGTTTCCTCCTCTGGCTTCTTGTAGTTGTCTGTATTAGATTTAGGACCACGGTGCTTGCTTATAAAGCCATAAATAGATCAGGTGTGTTATTAAAATGGCCAAATTCCCCACAGTAAGAGATGTCAAAAGTAAAAGTATGAAATTTGTGCTGTAGTATTAATACCAAGGCTAATGAGGTGAATTGTGACCACAATCCTCTTTTAAACACTAACATAACCGGAGGTGGAATGGAGTTCAGGCACAGAAAAAAGACCTATCTAGTTAATAAGCACTAGAATTGACATTTAACACAAAAGTATGTATTACACTGGCTCCTAAAATGGTTTGTGTTTTTATACTCATCAATCTGCATCGTATGCATATTGTTTTTAGTAAATAATCAAGCACTGTTGATAGATTTAGTAGATTGGAACATCTGCCAAGCATCTTGTTAATCTGAATATTTTTACAGTAACCTAATAAACAACACATGCTTAACACTGTGCTGCATGATAAGGCCTGACATAGATAAACACACACACACACACACACACACACACACACACACACACACACACACACACACACACACACACACACACACACACACACACACACACACACACACACACACACACACACACACACACACACAATCAGAATTACCTTTAAATGTTTTCTCTGTGGAGGCTTGTTGCCAGATTTTTGGCCCCTGGCGCACACACACACATCTGCTCATGAGGAAGCTCCATGTGGTGCTAGATGTGAGGTTCGTGGTGCAGCCCTTCCGTGTTCCGTCCCTGTGTTAGCAGAATTCACAAACACTAACATAAATGATTAAGAAGAAATATAAAAGTAAATATTGGACTGTCACACGTTTATGCAGAGCTCAAACTGATTAGGAAAGTGAAGCAAATTAAAATAGTACTCGAATTTAGAGCTACGAGGGAATAATAATAATAGTAATATTAATAATAATAACAACAACAACAATAGTAATAATAATAATAGTAGTAATAATAATAACAATAGTAATAATAATAATAATCATAATAACAATAATAATAATAATTGTATGCAATATGCTGGGGTACAGAACCAAAACAACAAACAATATACAACTATATTAATATTATGAGTAACAAAAAAAAGAGCAATGCATTTTGTGTTCTATTAAGGTCTCCGAGGTTCAGTGGTTTAGCACAGACATGCTAAAGAAGCTAATAAAATTTATACAAACAAGTTCTGAATCCTAGGATTTGCTCAATAGTGAATTACTCAGAAATGAATTACATGTCCCAGTCATTCAATCTTTAAATCAGGAAGCTTTACATGTGGCTCAACACGCTGCCTGATTTGATTAGTGGATGGCGCCATGAGATGGAGAAAATGAACTGCCCCAAGTTTACAAGCTTACGTGTTTAGCCGACCTTTTATAACACACGAGGAAGAGTTCAAAACATGAGCTCATCGGCTTCTTGCTTTCAAAAGAAGCGCATTAGCCCTCCTGGCATGTTAGCCATCATGCAACGGGAAAATAAAATAAAGAGGTTGGAAAAGGCAGCAACCTTACTGAAAGTACATACAGCGGTACCTTGAAACTCGACGTCAGTTGGTTCTGGGAGTGGCGTTGAGTTTTAATGACGTTGAGTTTCAAGGTATTTTTTTTTCATAAGGTTGTTTGGGAAACCTGTTAATGTGTTCATGGTCCCGTGCAACTGCATGTATTTTAGGCTCATGTAAAATAATGAGGTTGTTTCTGACACTTATACACTGAAAATAACACAAATATAATATAAAAACACCTGACGCTTCTTAATCGTAGAGAAGCTTGATCTTGAAATACCGTATTCTGTTCAGTACCGGCGCATTCACATGAGAAGTGACAAAACCGCTTTTGTGCTGCTGTGCGGTTATTTCCTATGAAGTGTGAAGGCGGTTCACACAACTTACCTTGACTTATTGTAGTGAAACAGCGAGTGAGGAATGTGATTAGTGGAGGAACTTATGAGCAGTAATAATGAAGAGAAGTTTAGTGCTCCTGTCTCCTTCTTTTACTACATTAAACCACGTTAAGCTTTATTTTCAACCAGAAGCGTTTTAGACTCTGGGAGAAGCTGATTCTGATTCTCACAATTTCTCAGAAGCTGGAGCTGTAACACAAGTTTAAAAGTGAAACAGGGAGGAGAATCCAGATAAACACAGATACATGTGGAGCTGTAACCCTGGATCTGATGCTTATTCCACACAAATGCAAATTCGTCTCATATTCACACTTTGATGACGTTTTACCGCACTCAGACAGTCTCACACGTCGAGTTTAAGGGTACAAATTTCTTGACAAAGGGAGTCAAGTTTGAAGATTTTGAGTTTTAGGGGACATTGAGTTACAAGATAACACTGTACAGTATAAACAAATACTGTAAACAAATGCTTTATATGAGAAGAAAAGTAAATATAACTTAGTGATTTTTGCCACTGCCTGCAATCCCTAAAAAATTTCGTGCATATACTCTGACCAGGCATAACATTATGACCACTGAGAGGTGAAGTGAATAACACTGATTATCTCTTCATCACGGCACCTGTTAGTGGGGGGGATATATTAGGCAGCAAGTGAACATTTTATCCTCAAAGTTGATGTTAGAAGCAGGAAAAATGGGTGAGCGTGAGGATCTGAGCGAGTTTGGCAAGGACCAAATTGTGATGGCTAGACGACTGGGTCAGAGCATCTCCAAAATTGCAGCTCTTGTGGGGTGTGTCCCGGTCTGCAGGGGTCAGTGTCTATCAAAAGTGGTCCAAGGAAGGAACAGTGGTAAACCGGCGACAGGGTCATGGGCGGCCAAGGCTCATTGATGTGATGCACGTGGGTCTGATCCAACAGACGAGCTACTGTAGCTCCCATTGCTGAAGACGTTAATGCTGGTTCTGATAGAAAGGTGTTGCATATGGGGCAGCAAAAGGGGGACCAACACAATATTAGAAAGGTGGTCATAATGTTATGCCTGGTCGGTGTATACTATATATAATAAAGTAATATACAATAAGACACATGCATGTCTAGCTCTGGAGTAAGATTAGGATCAGTACATGAGTTATTTTTGGCAGAAATTGAGATGTCCTAACAGTGCTTATTACTTTAGTTTACATTCAGGTCTTCAGCTAAAGCGGCTGAGCTTTCAGCAGTGTAAACAGTCACAGTAAAGAGTCATTAACTGTTTCCATGTAACTATCCGCCAGCTTCAGGTTGTGCCAGGACTGAGCGGTGATAAATAGAGTATCTGGAGATCTTCATGCTTTCAGGAAGAAGACACAGCAGCTATGTATTTGAAATATTTTATGGGCCGGATACATTTGCTAGCTTCGCTGTACTGGGCTGCGCTCCAGATTCTGTGTAAGTTATGTTCACAGGGGCATTCTTGGCAACCCAATAGAAACCACACTGATGTTGCAGAAATGTTTGTAGGTAAAAATCATTTTCCACCTTGGAAACTTTTTACCGCATTGTTCAGTTGTACTGAACAATATTCCAGTGATTTTACTTTATATGGTACTGAAGCAGTAGCTATTTTATTTATTTATTAGGATTTTAACGTCATGTTTTACTTCCTTTGGTTACATTCATGACAGGACAGGTAGTTACTGGTCAAGTTTAATATCAAACACAGTCATGGACAATTTTGTATCTTCAGTTCACCTCACTTGCACATCTTTGGACTGTGGGAGGAAACCGGAGCTCCTGCAGGACCTGGACCGCTCCATCTGGGAATCGAACCCAGGATTTACTTGCTGTGAGACAACCGAGCCACCGTGCCACCTTAAAGCAGCAGCTAAAGCTAACAGCCATAGTAAGGACATACAAGTATATAATAAGCTAATAAAATATAAAATGTCTAGCTTACACAGTTGTTCAGTTTGTGGTTGTGCAGGGTATAATTATCACCAGTTGCACCAGTTTTCCGGCCACTCCAAGCAACGGTCTTGCACCCCAGTTCAGTTTATTTGGTCAGGAGATAAAACACACTCAATCACAACACAAACAACAAACCTTGCAGATTCCAGTAGCACTACCTGTACCGGATTGGTGGCATGAACACATTATATAATAATCGTTCACCACCCATAGTCTCCAGGGGCCGCTTTTAGAGCATCAGTGAGAATCACCCCTGTTACTTTTAAACTTGTGTTATGTGTACTGAAAGGACCGCTGCTGGCTGATTGATGGCGCCTGCACAGAGACGGGAAAAGAGTGCTCTGATCAGGGTGTGTCTCTGTACACAGTGCTGATCCGGATTGCACGCGTCAAAGTGTAGGTGATAAGATGCATACGGCTGCTGCCCACGTGTCGGAGGGGGCATGGGTTAGCTTCGTTCTCCTCAATCAGAGCGGGGATCGGCATTGGTGGAGAGGAAGCATGACGCAATCGGGTAATTGGACGCTCTAAAAGTGAGAAAAGGGAAGAAAATTAAATGCATAAATAAAATACAAAACATAAAAAAGGAATAAATAGAAATATAATAATTCTTCATACAATATTCAGGCTCTGTGGTTAGCATGATAGAACAGGTCAGTGGACTCAGCATCATGATATGCACAGCTGATTATCACTAAAGCTCAATTACTGATGGTCCAGTACATGGAATTAGGCTCTCATAATGAGCTTCCTCCTGTACGCAATGCTTTTGTTCAGCCCTCTGTTCTAGGCTAGCGTAAGTAGATGAAGCATTAATCTGTACAGAGAGAACGTTTCCTGGAACAAGAACGGATTGTTGAGCAGAGCAGCAAAAAAAGTTATTAGTATACAATAAGGTCATTAGGAGTGACCGTACAGGACCGGAGGAGACAACAAAGGAGACGACAGAGCACGCTCGGAAAAAATGAGGGCAGGTGGGGGAGGAAGGAAAAATAATAGAAGCATTTCTTGATAGCATTAAAACGAGGGGGACAGTGTGGAAGGTATGAGAGCAGACAAAGAGACGTGGGCTTGAAGGGAAACAGAAGATTTGCAGTTGCAGAATGCAGATGTTAATTAAAAGAACGGGGCATCAGCGTTAGAGAAAAAATGCTGGAAAAACTGTCAAGTCTTTGAGATACTGGTGACCAAAGAGTAACCCTATTTTTTATTCCCCTCTTCCATTTGATGGATGTATTTTTAGAGTTACCCAGCACTCAAGATGAGGCAGGTATCAAAAATTCTATGTAATCTGCCAGAATAGATTCCAACTATATCTCAACTGATATCCCACACTGACAACTGACAAAAAACACTCCTAAAGATCTTCACTGCCTTCCTAATCATTTCCAAACTATATTCTTCTATTTGTCAAAAAAAAAACTTTGAATACGTAGTGAGACAGAGACGTTAAATAAAACAGAGATGCAAAGTGGAACACACAATAAAGAACAGCGCTACTGTGTTACTGTGTCTGCAAACATGGACTCATGATTAAAACAGAAGAATAAAAATACATAATACATGTTATAGTGAAATATGAATGAAGCAGTTCTGCACAGCTTCTATTTAAAACCAGTATGAAATCAGCCCATCAGAAAGGTAAAACCTGAAGACAACAACACAGACAGGTAGGTACTGGTTACACAAGACTCATCAGTTCAAGTCTTTAATGTCAAACACAGTCATGGACAATTTTGTATCTCACTTCACCTCACTTGGACGTCTTTGTACTGTAAGAGGAAACCGGAGCCCCAGGAGGAAACCCACACAGACACTGGGAGAACATGCAAACTCCACCTGGGAATAGAACCCAGGACCTTCTTGCTGAGAGGCGACAGTGCTACCCATCGTGATGCCCATCAGACGTGTGGCAAACATGTCAGACTCAATACAGACAGTAAAATGATCTTAAAAGATGAGCCCTGGACCCTGAAGATTGAAAACCAGCTTTTGTTTCAGTCTCTCATTACTGCAATAACACTTGTTTACTGCTAAAATAAACTTAAAATAATGTAAATAATTCTTAAGCCTGCATAAATAAAACCATAAAAGCTTTTAATCAAGGTCTAACTTGTTTTATGCATGTTAAGCTACTATAAAATACAATACAATTTGGTAGCTACAATTCTCTTTTGCACAGGGCTTTAATTTTACCATGCTGTCTGAATATTCCATTAAACTACAGACGTTATGGATCACATTACATTCATGACAGGTAGTTACTCGTTACACAAGGTTACATCAAACACAGTCATGGACAATTTTGTATCTCCAATTCAGCTCACTTGCATGTCTTTGGACTGTGGGAGGAAACCCACGCAGATACGGGGAGAACATGCAAACTCCACACAGAAAGGACCCGGACCGCCCCACCTGGGGATTGAACCCAGGACCTTCTTGCTGTGAGGCGACAGTGCTACCCACTTAGCCACCGTGCCGCCCCATTGATGATAATATCCAGTCTGATGTAATTCTCTGTCTGATGTAAGTGACCAACTGAAAAACAGCCACTTTGGAGGAATGAATCAAACTTGGGCCACTTTTATAAGCTCATTCTTCTACATATGAAGATTTTATGGCAATAAAAAATCAGTCTGAGCAGTCTGATGAAAATTCATGTAGCTTTTTACATCACTCCAACTCGACAGATCTTTAATACTGCATTTAAGTTAAAGTTACATAGAGATAAAAGAGAGTCTTGTGTTCAAGAAACTTCTTTTTTAGGTGGATGTGGCCTAGCGGTTAAAGTAATGAACTAGTAAGCAGAAGGCTGCTGGATTTAAGCCCCACCACTGCCAGGCTGCCACTGTTGGGCCCTTGAGCATGGCCCTTAAACCTCAATTGCTTAGACTGTATACTGAAGTTGCTTTGGATAAAAGCGTCTGCTAAATGCTGAAAATGTAAATGTTTGAGGCAACTTTTTATTAACTGCTGTATACTGGTCAGCGTCTCGGAGGGTCTGGTTCCACTGGGAAACACTGGGTGCAAGGCAGGAACACCCTGGACAGGGCGTCAGTCCATCACAGGCTTTGACTATCCCCTTAAACTCAGGCAGAATGAAGCCCTGGTGTTTTGATGTTGTAGTTTTCTGGGTTAGCTGATAAGTGTGATCTGTTGTCAGACTGTTGTCAGACACAAACCACATTCAAACTGGCTCAAAATTCAACAGCTGACATCACAGTTTGTGCTGAAAACCCTATAATTCTTTTTCTTTTGGTGGAAATATCAAGTTCGCGAACCGGAACAGAGCCCGTTCCACGTTGGTCGATCAGTGACCCCAAGTGGAAACATCAGTTCTAAACCTTGCCTACAACCGAGTCAGTCATTAACAGCACCAGCAGGTTCCATCACAGGGCTTTAGCTAGTCCCTAAAACTCAGGCAAAATTAAGCCCTGGTGTTTGGTGTTGTAGTTTTCTGTAGCTAATAAAGTGTGACCTGTTCAGACTGTTGTCAGACACAGACCACATTCAAAGATGAACAACCGAACAATAAATTCAGATTTTGAGAGGTGGAAACAAAATTCAGTGCTTGCTGGCGTATTTCATGTCACACCCAAAAACATAAAGCCAAACAAATGACAGTAAAAGTGCACGAAATACAGAGTTATTACACTGGATGTGACTGTGTGTTCTACAGGCGAAAATAATAATGCATAATTAAGTGACTCTAATGCACGGAGGATATTACAGATGTGACTGGGTTTTGTTTTTAATTGTGAAATAGATGTTTTGAAACGTCTTCCTAATGAGCTCAACATTCTCCAGTAATGTATTCTGACTCAGTTCTGCAGCACAGCAGTCTCAGTCTCTGTCTCTTTGTTCTCGGGGTCTTGTTCTGCTGTTTCTCACCACAAGGTGGCGGTAGCAGCACTAACAGAAATGACATTACGTCAGCTGGACATTATACTGACATCTTTCCTTTCAGCCAGGGTTTATCATTTATTTGTGTGTGTGTGTGTGTGTGTGTGTATATAAATGTGTGACTATTCTTCTTTCTGTAGTGGAACAATCACAATATATAATGTATTATATATTATCTAACAAATTCATGAGTACTAATCCATTGTCTAAACATACAACTTACATACATATCTATCTATACCAGCTCTCTCTCTCTCTCTCTCTCTCTCTCTCTCTCTCTCTCTCTCTCTCTCTCTCTCTCTCTCTCTCTCTCTCTCTCTCTCTCTCTCTCTCTCTCTCTCTCTCTCTCTCTCTCTCTCTCTCTCTCTCTCTCTCTCTATATATATATATATATATATATATATATATATATATATATATATATATATATATATATATATA